>NW_027169170.1:50000-65000 GCF_036898095.1 Palaemon carinicauda | reverse complement strand
AGTATTATAGCCAACACTTGTTGGCACGGGCCTTTCCCTTGGTTGGCCCGTAGTGCATTTAGGAGCTCCATTTACTTCCTTTTATATGGGCAGGTCACGTTTTTGATGGATTTGGGCAGTTTACATGTTCGGTGGTTAGGTCCGGGGGCTGGTCACGCGGTAGACCTCACTCTCCACCTGGGTAGGCGACATATGGCGGTAGACCTCACGCTATAGTAGCACCAAGATTTATTTCATGTTGTCACTCTTCTTAAAATATTTCATTTTGATTGTTCATTACTTCTCATGTAGTTTATTTATTTCTTTATTTCCTTACCTCACTGGGATATTTTTCTCTGTTGGAGACCTTGGGCTTATAGCTTCCTGCTTTTCCAACTATGGTTGTAGCTTAGCAAATAATAATAATAATAATAATAATAATAATAATAATCACACCAGTGAATTTCTTGTTAGAATAATAATACGAATGTAAGTATTTTTCCTCTCTAAGAAATCACTAAATTTTTCTAATTGATATTAAAATCCACTCTTGAGAAGTTTGGAAAAACGCTAATTACCATACTCATCTTGGCACACCGATTTTAGCCAGATGAGATTATTCGCTTATTTGTAACTTCGTATAGATAGTAATGGTGAAGTTAGTAACCAAAACTTGATCATAATATGACAAATTCATCGCTTATTTCAATTAGAAAATTAATTGAGAAGAGTACAGTCCTATTTCGCGGTGGTCATAAATTCGCGAATATAACAGAGCACAATGAACGCGAAAATTAAAACCCCTAAATCTTAAGATGGTATCTATCCTACTTCGCGGTGGTCTTAAATTCGCGAATATAACAGCACAATTAACGCGAAAATTAAAACCCCTAAATCTTAAGATGGTATCTATCCTATTTCGCGGTGGTCTAAAATTCGCGAATATAACAGAGCAGTAAGTTAGAGCACAATTAACGCGAAAATTAAAACCCCCTAAATCTTACGATTGTATCTATCCTGTTCTCCAATCAGCCAGTTGATTTATAACACCCTTGCCCACCTCACTCCCGCCCAACACACACACACACACACACACACACACGAGCTGTTCTCCCCCGGGCAAGATTGAATACGAAATGCCAATAATGACTGGCTATCAGATTTTGAAAGGGGTTATTATTCGCGTCTATCTGTGTGTGTGTGTGTGTGTGTGTGTGTGTGTGTGTGTGTGTGTGTGTGTGTGTGTGTGTGTGTGTGTGTAAAGCAATACTGAAGTTTTACAGTTCCTTTTAAATATGAGGTTTTAACTAAAATGATGATGTATCTTTTATAAATGATATTTTATAAAGAATAAAAAAAGGAAGACGGGAAAGTAATAATAATAATAATAATGATGATAATAATAATATATATATATATATATATATATATATATATATATATATATATATATAGAGAGAGAGAGAGAGAGAGAGAGAGAGAGAGAGAGAGAGAGTATTATTGATATCATTATCATTATTATTATTGTTGTTGTTGTTGTTGTTTTTGGTTGTTGTTGTTATAAACTAAGCTACAACCCTAGTTGGGAAAGCAGTAGAATGTTATAAGCCCAAGGGCTTAAAGAGAGTAAATGACCCAGTGAGGAAAGGAAATAAGGTAACAAGTAGAATAAGGTGCCCGAGTGTACCCTCAAGCAAGAGAACTCTAACCCAAGACAGTGGAAGATCATGGTACAGAGGTTATGGCACTACCCAAGACTAGAGAACAATGGTTTGATTTCGGAGTGTCCTTCTCCTAGAAGAGCTGCTTACCATAGCTAAAGAGTCTCTTCTACCCTCACAAAGAGGAGAGTGGCCACTAAACAATTACAGTGCAGAAAACCATGGTACAGAGGCTATGCCACTACCCAAGATTAGAGATCAATGGTTTGATTTTCGAGTGTCCTCCTCCTAGAAGAGCTGCTTACCATAGCTAAAGAGTCTCTTCTACCCTTACAAAGAGGAGAGTGGCCACTAAACAATTACAGTGCAGTAGTTAACCCCTTGAACAAAGAATTGTTTAATAATCTCAGTGTTGTCAGGTGTATGAGGCCAGAGGAGAATATGTAAAGAATAGGCCAGACTATTCGGTATATGTGTAGGCAGATAAAATGAGCCGTAACCAGAGAGAGGCTTCCAATGTATTTTTTTTATATCTATGGTATAATTTATGTTGATAAAATGATGGTCCTGGACAGATCAATTCTAATAATAATAATAATAATAATAATAATAATGTGATGCTCAATAAGGAAATAAAATAAGCCCCATAATGCATCACATTATTATTATTATTATTATTATTATTATTATTATTATTATGACTAAAATTGATTTCTCAATTACCATAATTTTATCAACATGAATTATACCATCGATTAAAAAAACATATAATTTGTTATGCTTGAACAAGTAGCAACACAAATACGACGCAAAGACATGATACATTGGATCCCTCTCTTTGGTTACGGCTCATTTTCTCTTTGCCTACACATACTCCGAATAGTCTGGCCTATTCTTTACATATTCTCCTTTGGCCTCATACACCTGGCAACACTGTGATTATTAAACAATTCTTCGTTCAAGGGGTTAACTACTGCACTGTAATTGTTTAGTGGCCACTCTCCTCTTTGTAAGGGTAGAAGAGACTCTTTAGCTATGGTAAGCAGCTCTTCTAGGAGGACACTCGAAAATCAAACCATTGATATCTAATCTTGGGTAGTGTCATAGCCTCTGTACCATGGTTTTCTGCACTGTAATTGTTCAGTGGCCACTCTCCTCTTTGTAAGGGTAAAAGAGACTCTTTACCTATGGTAAGCAGCTCTTCTAGGAGGAGGACACTCGAAAATCAAACCATTGATCTCTAGTCATGGGTAGTGTCATAGCCTCTGTACCATGGTCTTCCACTGTCTTGGGGTAGAGTTCTCTTGCTTGAGGATACGCTCAGGGATGCTATGCTTTATTATTTCTCTTCCTCTTGTTCTGTTAAATTTTTTTATAGCTTATATATGGAAGAGAATGCTAGAGTTTAGTAACTGGGAGAGTCACTAAAAATGTAGGGATAATGAAATGGCAACACGTTACCTGATGTACTTGATTGTTGATTGCGGATTTTTATTTCTGATTAATAAACTATTCTTCTCCATAAAAGTCCCTGCGAGCACCACTCAGAAGAAGGATCAAGGGGAGAGAGAGAGAGAGAGAGAGAGAGAGAGAGAGAGAGAGAGACATGTACTGGCCATGCACGGAGTTTGGTCACTTTCATCACCACGCTAGTTCCTGTGGGTTGGTGATAGTGGGAGATTTTGGTCTGATCACAGCAAACCAACCTAGTATGGGTGGTCCTGACTGGTGAAGCTTGGCTGATCATGGCGATACACATACCCTTTCACCACGTTAAGGTATTACACAAAATTTTCTGGTCTGCATGGGATTCGAACCCTGACAGACGACTCATCTCAACTTGAATTGCGATTCTTCTTTTTCTTCTTTGTCTGCATCTTCTCCCACTTTTATGTGGGGTCGATGTTTCTGGCCGGCGTTCTCCATCTACCTCCGCTGTACCTCCATTTTACGATTATTTAATAGCAAATTGTAAAAGCGAATCTTTATCAAGGAACGCTGAACTTTACAACAAGTTAGACTTCCTCCCTCTGCTGGGTTGCTGTTATGGATGGTCAAAATCATCTTGACATTCGCTCTTAGCCAATGACTCTTAGTCCAGAAGATAGACTCAGCGTACTAGAAGAAATCAGACTAGTTTTTACAGCAATCATTCACCCGATAAAGAATCCAGCCACTGAGGGGGCAAGCCAGCCTCAACTTGGTGCCAGTCCCAAGACCGGGTAAATGGGGAGGGTTGGCGGCAGGAAAGGCATCCGGCCACAAAAAATTAGCCAAAATCAATATGGCCAGTGGAGGTTGTGAGATTAGAATTAATTCTGGGGCGTTCCTCGTAGGCGACGCGTTGGGACCTCGCCTGATCCCTCCGAAAAATCGGCAAAGGCTACTCAGTCATGGGCGGGCTGGATTAAAGAGGTCAAGCTCAGAAGAAAACATATGAGAGGATGAGAGTAGCAACTCTGAATGGGGGCAGAAATAAACCACAGAATACAATCAGGATGGAAGAATTGGAAAAAAGTGTGTGGAGTACTATGCGACAGGAAAATAGGGGTTAAGTTGAAAGATAAAGTACACAGGACAGTTGTGAGACTTGCAATGATGTATGGACCAGAGACGTGGGCAATAAAGAAGACAGAAGAGAAGAAGCTAGATGTGGCAGAGATGAGAATGTTGAGATGGATGTGTGGGAAGAGATAAGATACGGAATAAGGTAATTAGGGTTACCACAGTAGTTAGAGAACTATCAGATAAGATCCAAGAAAGTAGACTGAGGTTGTATGGTCATGTCATGAGAAGAGATGAACAGTACATTAGGAGGAGAGTGATGGAAATGGAGGTACAGGGAACGAGAAGGAGAGGGAGACCTAAGCGAAGGTGGATAAACTGTATCAAGGATGACCTTCGACCAAAGGGATTAACCGGTGATGAAGTGTGGGACAGAGGTAGATGGAGAACGCCGGCCAGAAACATCGACCCCACATAAAAGTGGAAAAGATGCCGACAAAGAAGAAGATTCACCTGATAAAGAAACGGTACAAGCGAATCTTTATCAAGGATCGCTGAGCACTACAAGTAGACCCAGCATACTAGAAGAAATCAGACATGTTTTTTTCTGCAATCATTCACCTGATAAAGAAACGGTATAAGCGAATCTTTATCAAGGAACGCTGAGCACTGCAACAAGTCGAACTTCTTCCCTCTGCTGGGTTGCTCTTATCTTCTTTGTCAGCGTATTTTCCCTCTTTTATGTGGGGTCGATGTTTCTGGCCAGCATTCTCCATCTACCTTTGTCCCACACTTCATCACCGGTTAATCCCTTTGATCCAAGGTCATCCTTGATACAGTTCATCCACCTTCGCTTAGGTCTCCCTCTCCTTCTCGTTCCCTGTACCTCCAATCCCATCACTCTCCTCCCAATATACTGTTCATCTCTTCTCATGACATGACCATACCACCTCAGCCTACTTTCTTGGATCTTATCTGATAGTTCTCTAACTCCTGTGGTACCCCTAATTACCTCATTCCATATCTTATCTCTTCTTGTCACCCCACACATCTATCTCAACATTCTCATCTCTGCCACATCCAGCTTCTTCCCTTCAGTCTTCTTTATTGCCCACGTCTCCGGTCCATACATCATTGCCGGTTTCACAACTGTCCTGTGTACTTTACCTTTCAACTTAACCCCTATTTTCCTGTCGCATAGTACTCCACACACTTTTTTCCAATTCTTCCATCTTGCTTGTATTCTGTGGTTTATTTCTGCCACCATTCAGAGTTGCTACTCTCATCCTCTCAGATGTTTTCTTCTGAACTTGATCTCTTTAACCCAGCCCACCCATTACTGAGTAGCCCTTGCCGATTTTTCGGAGGGATTAGGCGAGATCCCAACGCGTCGCCTACGGGGAACGCCCTAGAATTAATTTTAATCTTACAACCTCCACTGGCCATATTGGTTTTGGCTAATTTTTCGTGGCCGGATGCCTTTTCTGTCGCCAACCCTCCCCATTTACCCGGGCTTGGGACAGGCACCAAGTTGAGGCTGGCTTGCCCCCCTCAGTGGCTGGATTCTTTATCAGGTGGATGATTGCTGTAAAAACCAGTCTGATTTCTTCTAGTATGCTGAGTCTATCTTCTGGACTAAGAGTCATTGGCTGAGAATGAATGTCAAGATGATCTTGACCTTCCATAAGATGGAGTCAGCAGATGGAATGAGGTAATTAGGGGTACCACAGGAGTTAGAGAACTATCAGATAAGACCCAAGAAAGTAGACTGAGGTGATATGGCCATGTCATGAGAAGAGATGAACAGTATATTGGGAGGAGAGTGATGGAAATGGAGGTACAGGGAATGAGAAGGGGAGGGAGACCAAAGCGAAGGTGGATGGACTGTATCAAGGATGACCTTCGATCAAAGGGATTAACCGGTGATGAAGTGTGGGACAGAGGTAGATGGAGAACGCTGGCCAGAAACATCGACCCCACATAAAAGTGGGAAAAGATGCAGACAAAGAAGATACACCTGATAAAGAAACGGTACAAGCGAATCTTTATCAAGGAACGCTGAGCACTACAAGTAGACCCAGCATACTAGAAGAAATCAGACTTGTTTTTTCTGCAATCATTCACCTGATAAAGAAACGGTACAGGCGAATCTTTATCAAGGAATGCTGAGCACTGCAACAAGTCGGATTTCTTCCCTCTGCTGGGTTACTCTTTTCTTTGTCAGCATCTTTTCCCTCTTTGATGTGGGGTCGATGTTTCTGGCCAGCGTTCTCCATCTACCTCTGTCCCACACTTCATCACCGGTTAATCCCTTTGATCGAAGGTCATCCTTGATACAGTCCATCCACCTTCGCTTTGGTCTCCCTCTCCTTCTCGTTCACTGTACCTCCATTTCCATCACTCTCCTCCCAATATACTGTTCATCTCTTCTCATGACATGACCATACCACCCCAGTCTACTTTCTTGGATCTTATCTGATAGTTCTCTTACTCCTGTGGTACCCCTAATTACCTAATTCCATCTGCTGACTCCATATGTCAAAATCATCTTGACATTCACTCCTAGCCAATGACTCTTAGTCCAGAAGATAGACTCTGCGTAGTAGAAGAAATCACACTTGTTTTCACTGCAATCATTCACCTGGTAAATAACCAAGCCACTGCGGGGGCAAGCCAGCCTCAACTTGGTGCTGGTCCCAAGCCCGGATAAATGGGGAGGGTTGGCGGCAGGAAAGGCATCCGGCCATGAAATATTAGCCAAAACAACTATGGTCAGTGGGTATAATGAGAAAGAAGAGATAAGGTATGGAATGAGGTAATTAGGGGTACCACAGGAGTTAGAGAACTATCAGATAAGATCCAAGAAAGTAGACTGTGGTGTGGTCATGTCATGAGAAGAGATGAACAGTATATTGGGAGGAGAGTGATGGAAATTGAGGTACAGGGAATGAGAAGGGGAGGGAGACCAAAGCGAAGGTGGATGGACTGTATCAAGGATGACCTTCGATCAAAGGGATTAACCGGTGATGAAGTGTGGGACAAAGGTAGATGAAGAACGCTGGCCAGAAACATCGACCCCACATAAAAGTGGGAAAAGATGCAGACAAAGAAGATTCACCTGATAAAGAAACGGTACAGGCGAATCTTTATCAAGGAACGCTGAGCACTACAAGTAGACCCAGCATACTAGAAGAAATCAGACTTGTTTTTTCTGCAATCATTCACCTGATAAAGAAACGGTACAAGCGAATCTTTATCAAGGAACGCTGAGCACTGCAACAAGATGTAGACAAAGAAGAAGAAGAAGAATAAGAAGAATTCACCTGATAAAGAAACGGTACAAGCGAATCTTTATCAAGGAATGCTGAGCACTGCAACAAGTCGGACTTCTTCCCTCTGCTGAGTTGCTCTTATCTTCTTCTTTGTCAGCATCTTTTCCTTCTTTGATGTGGGGTCTATGTTTCTGGCCAGCGTTCTCCATCTACCTCTGTCCCACACTTCATCACCGGTTAATCCCTTTGATCGAAGGTCATCCTTGATACAGTCCATCCACCTTCGCTTTGGTCTCCCTCTCCTTCTCGTTCACTGTACCTCCATTTCCATCACTCTCCTCCCAATATACAGTTAATCTCTTCTCATGACATGACCATACCACCCCAGTCTACTTTCTTTGATCTTATCTGATAGTTCTCTAACTCCTGTGGTACCCCTAATTACCTCATTCCATCTGCTGACTCCATCTTATGGAAGGTCAAAATCATCTTGACATTCACTCCTAGCAAATGACTCTTAGTCCAGAAGATAGACTCTGCGTAGTAGAAGAAATCACACTTGTTTTGACTGCAATCATTCACCTGGTAAAGAACAAAGACACTGCGAGGGCAAGCCAGCCTCAACTTGGTGCCGGTCCCAAGCCTGGATAAATGCGGAGGGTTGGCAGCAGGAAAGGCATCCGGCCATGAAAAATTAGCCAAAGTAATTATGGTAAGTGGGTATAATAAGAAAGAAGATAAGATATGGAATGAGGTAATTAGGGGTACCACAGGAGTTAGAGAACTATCAGATAAGATCCAAGAAAGTAGACTGTGGTGTGGTCATGTCATGAGAAGAGATGAACAGTATATTGGGAGGAGAATGATGGAAGTTGAGGTACAGGGAATGAGGAGGAGAGGGAGACCAAAGCGAAGGTGAATGGACTATATCAAGGATGACCTTCGATCAAAGGGATTAACCGATGATGAAGTGTGGGACAGAGGTAGATGGAGAACGCTGGCCAGAAACATCAACCCCACATAAAAGTGGGAAAAGATGCAGACAAAGAAGATACACCTGATAAAGAAATGGTACAAGCGAATCTTTATCAAGGAACGCTGAGCACTACAAGTAGACCCAGCATACTAGAAGAAATAAGACTTGTTTTTTCTGCAATCATTCACCTGATAAAGAAACGGTACAAGCGAATCTTTATCAAGGAATGCTGAGCACTGCAACAAGTCGGATTTCTTCCCTCTGCTGGGTTGCTCTTATCTTCTTCTTTGTCAGCATCTTTTCCCTCTTTCATGTGGGATCGATGTTTCTGGCCAGCAATCTCCATCTACCTCTGTCCCACACTTCATCACCGGTTAATCCCTTTGATCGAAGGTCATCCTTGATACAGTCCATCCACCTTCGCTTTGGTCTCCCTCTCCTTCTCGTTCACTGTACCTCCATTTCCATCACTCTCCTCCCAATATACAGTTAATCTCTTCTCATGACATGACCATACCACCCCAGTCTACTTTCTTGGATCTCATCTGATAGTTCTCTAACTCCTGTGGTACCCCTAATTACCTAATTCCATCTGCTGACTCCATAGGTCAAAATCATCTTGACATTCACTCCTAGCCAATGACTCTTAGTCCAGAAGATAGACTCTGCGTAGTAGAAGAAATCACACTTGTTTTCACTGCAATCATTCACCTGGTAAAGAACCAAGCCACTGCGGGGGCAAGCCAGCCTCAACTTGGTGCCGGTCCCAAGCCCGGATAAATGGGGAGGGTTGGCAGCAGGAAAGGCATCTGGAGGGTTGGCAGCAGGAAAGGCATCTGGCCATGAAAAATTAGCCAAAATAATTATGGTCAGTGGGTATAATCAGAAAGAAGATAAGATATGGAATGAGGTAATTAGGGGTACCACAGGAGTTAGAGAACTATCAGATAAGATCCAAGAAAGTAGACTGTGGTGTGGTCATGTCATGAGAAGAGATGAACAGTATATTGGGAGGAGAGTGATGGAAGTTGAGGTACAGGGAATGAGAAGGAGAGGGAGACCAAAGCGAAGGTGGATGGACTGTATCAAGGATGACCTTCGATCAAAGGGATTAACCGGTGATGAAGTGTGGGACAGAGGTAGATGGAGAACGCCAGCCAGAAACATAGACCCCACATAAAAGTGGGAAAAGATGCACACAAAGAAGAAGATTCACCTGATAAAGAAACGGTACAAGCGAATCTTTATCAAGGAACGCTGAGCACTACAAGTAGACCCAGTATACTAGAAGAAATCAGACTTGTTTTTCTGCAATCATTCACCTGATAAAGAAACGGTACAAGCGAATCTTTATCAAGGAACGCTGAGCACTGCAACAAGATGTAGACAAAGAAGAAGAAGAAGAATAAGAAGAATTCACCTGATAAAGAAACGGTACAAGCGAATCTTTATCAAGGAATGCTGAGCACTACAAGTAGACCCAGCATACTAAAAGAAATCAGACTTGTTTTTCTGCAATCATTCACCTGATAAAGAAACGGTACAAGCGAATCTTTATCAAGGAATGCTGAGCACTTAAACAAGTCGGATTTCTTCCCTCTGCTGGGTTGCTCTTATCTTCTTCTTTGTCAGCATCTTTTCCCTCTTTGATGTGGGGTCGATGTTTCTGGCCAGCGTTCTCCATCTACCTCTGTCCCACACTTCATCACCGGTTAATCCCTTTGATCGAAGGTCATCCTTGATACAGTCCATCCACCTTCGCTTTGGTCTCCCTCTCCTTCTCGTTCACTGTACCTCCATTTCCATCACTCTCCTCCAAATATACAGTTAATCTCTTCTCATGACATGACCATACCACCCCAGTCTACTTTCTTGGATCTTATCTGATAGTTCTCTTACTCCTGTGGTACCCCTAATTACCTCATTCCATCTGCTGACTCCATCTTATGGAAGGTCAAAATCATCTTGACATTCACTCTTAGCCAATGGCTCTTAGTTCAGAAGATAGACTCAGCGTACTAGAAGAAATCAGACTTGTTTTTACTTAACATTCACCTGATAAAGAAACGGTACAGGCGGATCTTTATCAAGGAATGCTGAGCACTTAAACAAGTCGGATTTCTTCCCTCTGCTGGGTTGCTCTTATCTTCTTCTTTGTCAGCATCTTTTCCCTCTTTGATGTGGGGTCGATGTTTCTGGCCAGCATTCTCCATCTACCTCTGTCCCACACTTCATCACCGGTTAATCCCTTTGATCGAAGGTCATCCTTGATACAGTCCATCCACCTTCGCTTTGGTCTCCCTCTCCTTCTCGTTCACTGTACCTCCATTTCCATCACTCTCCTCCCAATATACAGTTAATCTCTTCTCATGACATGACCATACCACCCCAGTCTACTTTCTTGGATCTTATCTGATAGTTCTCTTACTCCTGTGGTACCCCTAATTACCTCATTCCATATGCTGACTCCATCTTATGGAAGGTCAAAATCATCTTGACATTCACTCTTAGCTAATGGCTCTTAGTTCAGAAGACTCAGCGTACTAGAAGAAATCATACTTGTTTTTACTTCACATTCACCTGATAAAGAAACGGTACAGGCGGATCTTTATCAAGGAATGCTGAGCACTTAAACAAGTCGGATTTCTTCCCTCTGCTGGGTTGCTCTTATCTTCTTCTTTGTCAGCATCTTTTCCCTCTTTGATGTGGGGTCGATGTTTCTGGCCAGCATTCTCCATCTACCTCTGTCCCACACTTCATCACCGGTTAATCCCTTTGATCGAAGGTCATCCTCGATACAGTCCATCCACCTTCGCTTTGGTCTCCCTCTCCTTCTCGTTCCCTGTACCTCCATTTCCATCAATCTCTTCCCAATATACTGTTAATCTCTTCTCATGACATGACCATACCACACCAGTCTACTTTCTTGGATCTTATCTGATAGTTCTCTAACTCCTGTGGTACCCCTAATTACCTAATTCCATCTGCTGACTCCATAGGTCAAAATCATCTTGACATTCACTCCTAGCCAATGACTCTTAGTCCAGAAGATAGACTCTGCGTAGTAGAAGAAATCACACTTGTTTTCACTGCAATCATTCACCTGGTAAAGAACCAAGCCACTGCGGGGGCAAGCCAGCCTCAACTTGGTGCCGGTCCCAAGCCCGGATAAATGGGGAGGGTTGGCAGCAGGAAAGGCATCTGGAGGGTTGGCAGCAGGAAAGGCATCTGGCCATGAAAAATTAGCCAAAATAATTATGGTCAGTGGGTATAATCAGAAAGAAGATAAGATATGGAATGAGGTAATTAGGGGTACCACAGGAGTTAGAGAACTATCAGATAAGATCCAAGAAAGTAGACTGTGGTGTGGTCATGTCATGAGAAGAGATGAACAGTATATTGGGAGGAGAGTGATGGAAGTTGAGGTACAGGGAATGAGAAGGAGAGGGAGACCAAAGCGAAGGTGGATGGACTGTATCAAGGATGACCTTCGATCAAAGGGATTAACCGGTGATGAAGTGTGGGACAGAGGTAGATGGAGAACGCCAGCCAGAAACATAGACCCCACATAAAAGTGGGAAAAGATGCACACAAAGAAGAAGATTCACCTGATAAAGAAACGGTACAAGCGAATCTTTATCAAGGAACGCTGAGCACTACAAGTAGACCCAGTATACTAGAAGAAATCAGACTTGTTTTTCTGCAATCATTCACCTGATAAAGAAACGGTACAAGCGAATCTTTATCAAGGAACGCTGAGCACTGCAACAAGATGTAGACAAAGAAGAAGAAGAAGAATAAGAAGAATTCACCTGATAAAGAAACGGTACAAGCGAATCTTTATCAAGGAATGCTGAGCACTACAAGTAGACCCAGCATACTAAAAGAAATCAGACTTGTTTTTCTGCAATCATTCACCTGATAAAGAAACGGTACAAGCGAATCTTTATCAAGGAATGCTGAGCACTTAAACAAGTCGGATTTCTTCCCTCTGCTGGGTTGCTCTTATCTTCTTCTTTGTCAGCATCTTTTCCCTCTTTGATGTGGGGTCGATGTTTCTGGCCAGCGTTCTCCATCTACCTCTGTCCCACACTTCATCACCGGTTAATCCCTTTGATCGAAGGTCATCCTTGATACAGTCCATCCACCTTCGCTTTGGTCTCCCTCTCCTTCTCGTTCACTGTACCTCCGTTTCCATCACTCTCCTCCCAATATACAGTTAATCTCTTCTCATGACATGACCATACCACCCCAGTCTACTTTCTTGGATCTTATCTGATAGTTCTCTTACTCCTGTGGTACCCCTAATTACCTCATTCCATCTGCTGACTCCATCTTATGGAAGGTCAAAATCATCTTGACATTCACTCTTAGCCAATGGCTCTTAGTTCAGAAGATAGACTCAGCGTACTAGAAGAAATCAGACTTGTTTTTACTTCACATTCACCTGATAAAGAAACGGTACAGGCGAATCTCTATCAAGGAACGCTGAGCACTTAAACAAGTCGGAATTCTTCCCTCTGCTGGTTCCATCTTATGGAAGCTCAAAATCATATTATTCACTCTCAGCCAATGGCTCTACACATATACTTTAAGATCAAATCATCACAGGGCACACACTGGAACAGTGCCATTTTGATTACTGTCAAGGGTAGACATAACATTTTTAAAAGGAGGTGTTTAAATGTCTCCTACCAAGTCCTCATTACTTTCAGTCTTGAGGTCCTTTAGATATTTAATACGCTTTTTCTCCAAATCTTTCTGAAATAGTTTCCCTCACTCTATCGCAGCCGTTCGGCATTTGTGCATCTAATATATAAGAATTTTCACCCTTTTTAGCAAATTACTCACAACGAGGACTTTTGAGACCATCTTCCATTTCCTGCCGCCTTGGTTGACTCCGTACAACCTCAGAATCTCTTCCAGAATTTAAAGCAGCCCAATTATCCTGCATATTTCGAAAGTTATTCTTCATAGCATCTTTCGCCATATTATAGTAGAAGACACAGTCGTCATACATATAAAACGGGCCCCTACCGATCATGAAGGAAAGTTTGTAGAAATAAAACTGGATTTCTTCAAAAATCTTGCATCTTTCATGAGAGTCAAGGAACCAGTATCGGTTCCATTTAAACCCTCCTTTGTCATGGGCCGATGTTTCCTCTTTCAACTCATTGAAGGAAATGGACCCTAAGGTTGAATGCAGATATTTTTGACGCTTTTTCTCCGAAGCATATTCAAATACTGTTTTCCTCACTCCATCCCAAAAGTTTGGTGTTTCAGCATCTAATCTAAGAGAATTGAAAATCTTGCTGCTTTCCTGAATATCTTCATCGCTTTCAGCCTTAGGGTCCTTTTTCTTCAGATATTTTTGACGCTTTTTCTCCAAATCATATTCAAATACTGTTTTCCTCACTCCATCCCAAAAGTCTAGCGTTTCAGTATCCAAATCCTTAGGATTTTTACCTTTTTCCGCAAATTGCTCACAACGAGGACTTTTGAGACCGTTTTCCATTTCCTGTCGCCTTGGTTGACTCCGTATAACGTCAGCATCTCTTCCAGAAGTTACAGCAGCCCAATTATCATACATATTTCGAGAGTTATTCTTTCTAGCATCTTTCCACATATTATGGAGGAAGACACAATCGTCATAGATAAGACAAAGGCACCTACCGATTTCCATTATAAAGTAACCTTGGAAGAAAATAAACTGGATTTTGTTGAAAATCTTGCCCCTTTCATGAGTATCCAGGAACCAGTATCGGTCCCATTTATACGCTCCTTCGTCATTAGCCGGTGTTTCCTCTTTCAACTCATCGCTTTCATCCTTAGGG
Source organism: Palaemon carinicauda (assembly GCF_036898095.1). Classification (NCBI taxonomy): domain Eukaryota; kingdom Metazoa; phylum Arthropoda; class Malacostraca; order Decapoda; family Palaemonidae; genus Palaemon; species Palaemon carinicauda. Next base: position 50,773 of record NW_027169170.1, on the reverse strand, counting down.
TCCTTACTCTCCTCACGTTTTCCTTCCGTTTCAGTCCTCAATACTATGGACTCCGGAGACTGGCAGCGTGCAATGGCGTTCGAAACAGCTCCCGTCTCATCACGATGTTCATCCTTTGTCGTCTCCTGAGTTTTACCAGCGAATAAGAGTCTATACAACAAGTAGCCTCCTCCTAAAACGGAGACCACACCGGGGACAACCCAAGCGTATCCCGGGATCTTGTTGTAAGCGCCGAGGAAAGGTCTAAGAATGCGCCAAGATTCGAGTTCCGATCTAACAGCTCTCAGTCGTTCTTCAGCGTTTCTGACATTTAGTGCGCACCGTTGAAGTTCCTCCTTCCTCTTAAAATATCCCCCAACGACAGGGAGAGAGGACAGGAAGGAGGCCAAGAATCCACGGGGGATGGGGTTCTCATCAACCATCTCATCCCCAGAGAAGTTGAGTCTCTCTGGCTTTATCCACGAGACCAACCTGTACGCGAAAGTATTCTGAATACTATTCAGCTTACCTTCGAGGTCCTTATAACGTTCTTCACATACGAACTGTTGATCTTGGTTACCAACAAACATTCGATCCATTCGCTCAGTAATCTGAGCTCCGAGGTTAACAAAATAATTAGCGATCTTTGTAAACATACTTGTGATTGTATCAGATAGATCGACCTTGACTAGCTATAATCTGAAGAAAACGATTAAAGGGGATATTAGCTCCGAGGATGAAATCCATCCTGGGAAGTCTTCAGCCAAGGATGAAATCCATCCTGGAAAGTCTTC
>NW_027169170.1:42500-47500 GCF_036898095.1 Palaemon carinicauda | reverse complement strand
TGAGGCTGGCTTGCCCCCCTCAGTGGCTGGATTCTTTATCAGGTGAATGATTGCTGTAAAAACCAGTCTGATTTATTCTAGTATGCTGAGTCTATCTTCTGGACTGAGTCATTGGCTGAGAGTGAATGTCAAGATGATCTTGACCTTCCATAAGATGGAGTCAGCAGATGGAATGAGGTAATTAGTGGTACCACAGGAGTTAGAGAACTATCAGATAAGACCCAAGAAAGTAGACTGTGGTGTGGTCATGTCATGAGAAAAGATGAACAGTATATTGGGAGGAGAGTGATGGAAATTGAGGTACAGGGAATGAGAAGGGGAGGGAGACCAAAGCGAAGGTGGATGGACTGTATCAAGGATGACCTTCGATCAAAGGGATTAACCGGTGATGAAGTGTGGGACAGAGGTAGATGGAGAACGCCGGCCAGAAACATAGACCCCACATAAAAGTGGGAAAAGATGCTGACAAAGAAGATTCACCTGATAAAGAAACGGTACAGGCGAATCTTTATCAAGGAACGCTGAGCACTACAAGTAGACCCAGCATACTAGAAGAAATCAGACTTGTTTTTTCTGCAATCATTCACCTGATAAAGAAACGGTACAGGCGAATCTTTATCAAGGAATGCTGAGCACTGCAACAAATCGGATTTCTTCCCTCTGCAGGGTTGCTCTTATCTTCTTCTTTGTCAGCATCTTTTCCCTCTTTGATGTGGGGTCGATGTTTCTGGCCAGCATTCTCCATCTACCTCTGTCCCACACTTCATCACCGGTTAATCCCTTTGATCGAAGGTCATCCTTGATACAGTTCATCCACCTTCACTTTGGTCTCCCTCTCCTTCTCGTTCACTGTACCTCCATTTCCATCACTCTCCTCCCAATATACTGTTCATCTCTTCTCATGACATGACCATACCACCCCAGTCTACTTTCTTGGATCTCATCTGATAGTTCTCTAACTCCTGTGGTACCCCTAATTACCTCATTCCATCTGCTGACTCCATCTTATGGAAGGTCAAAATCATCTTGACATTCACTCTCAGCCAATGACTCTTAGTCCAGAAGATAGACTCTGCGTAGTAGAAGAAATCACACTTGTTTTCACTGCAATCATTCACCTGGTAAAGAATCCAGCCACTGAGGGGGACAAGCCAGCCTCAACTTGGTGCCGGTCCCAAGCCCGGATAAATGGGGAGGGTTGGCAGCAGGAAAGGCATCTGGCCATGAAAAATTAGCCAAAATAATTATGGTCAGTGGGTATAATCAGAAAAAAGATAAGATATGGAATGAGGTAATTAGGGGTACCACAGGAGTTAGAGAACTATCAGATAAGATCCAAGAAAGTAGACTGTGGTGTGGTCATGTCATGAGAAGAGATGAACAGTATATTGGGAGGAGAGTGATGGAAGTTGAGGTACAGGGAATGAGAAGGGGAGGGAGACCAAAGCGAAGGTGGATGGACTGTATCAAGGATGACCTTCGATCAAAGGGATTAACCGGTGATGAAGTGTGGGACAGAGGTAGATGGAGAACGCCGGCCAGAAACATAGACCCCACATAAAAGTGGGAAAAGATGCTGACAAAGAAGATTCACCTGATAAAGAAACGGTACAGGCGAATCTTTATCAAGGAACGCTGAGCACTACAAGTAGACCCAGCATACTAGAAGAAATCAGACTTGTTTTTTCTGCAATCATTCACCTGATAAAGAAACGGTACAGGCGAATCTTTATCAAGGAACGCTGAGCACTACAAGTAGACCCAGCATACTAGAAGAAATCAGACTTGTTTTTTCTGCAATCATTCACCTGATAAAGAAACGGTACAGGCGAATCTTTATCAAGGAATGCTGAGCAGTGCAACAAGTCGGATTTCTTCCCTCTGCTGGGTTGCTCTTATCTTCTTCTTTGTCAGCATCTTTTCCCTCTTTGATGTGGTTCGATGTTTCTGGCCAGCATTCTCCATCTACCTCTGTCCCACACTTCATCACCGGTTAATCCCTTTGATCGAAGGTCTTCCTTGGTACAGTCCATCCACCTTCGCTTTGGTCTCCCTCTCCTTCTCGTTCCCTGTACCTCCATTTCCATCACTCTCCTCCCAATATACTGTTAATCTCTTCTCATGACATGACCATACCACCCCAGTCTACTTTCTTGGATCTCATCTGATAAGTCTCTAACTCCTGTGGTACCCCTAATTACCTCATTCCATCTGCTGACTCCATAGGTCAAAATCATCTTGACATTCACTCCTAGCCAATGACTCTTAGTCCAGAAGATAGACTCTGCGTAGTAGAAGAAATCAGACTTGTTTTCACTGCAATCATTCACCTGATAAAGAATCCAGCCACTGAGGGGGACAAGCCAGCCTCAACTTGGTGCCGGTCCCAAGCCCGGGTAAATGGGGAGGGTTGGCGGCAGGAAAGGCATCCGGCCATGAAAAATTAGCCAAAGTAATTATGGTCAGTGGGTATAATCAGAAAGATAAGATAAGATATGGAATGAGGTAATTAGGGGTACCACAGGAGTTAGAGAACTATCAGATAAGATCCAAGAAAGTAGACTGTGGTGTGGTCATGTCATAAGAGATGAACAGTATATTGGGAGGAGAGTGATGGAAGTTGAGGTACAGGGAATGAGAAGGAGAGGGAGACCAAAGCGAAGGTGGATGGACTGTATCAAGGGTGACCTTCGATCAAAGGGATTAACCAGTGATGAAGTGTGGGACAGAGGTAGATGGAGAACGCCGGCCAGAAACATAGACCCCACATAAAAGTGGGAAAAGATGCAGACAAAGAAGATACACCTGATAAAGAAACGGTACAAGCGAATCTTTATCAAGGAACGCTGAGCACTACAAGTAGACCCAGCATACTAGAAGAAATCAGACTTGTTTTTTCTGCAATCATTCACCTGATAAAGAAACGGTACAAGCGAATCTTTATCAAGGAATGCTGAGCACTGCAACAAGATGTAGACAAAGAAGAAAAAGAAGAATAAGAAGAATTCACCTGATAAAGAAACGGTACAAGCGAATCTTTATCAAGGAACGCTGAGCACTACAAGTAGACCCAGCATACTAAAAGAAATCAGACTTGTTTTTCTGCAATCATTCACCTGATAAAGAAACGGTACAAGCGAATCTTTATCAAGGAATGCTGAGCACTTAAACAAGTCGGATTTCTTCCCTCTGCTGGGTTGCTGTCATCTTCTTCTTTGTCAGCATCTTTTCCCTCTTTGATGTGGGGTCGATATTTCTGGCCAGCGTTCTCCATCTACCTCTGTCCCACACTTCATCACCGGTTAATCCCTTTGATCGAAGGTCATCCTTGATACAGTCCATCCACCTTCGCTTTGGTCTCCCTCTCCTTCTCGTTCACTGTACCTCCATTTCCATCACTCTCCTCCCAATATACAGTTAATCTCTTCTCATGACATGACCATACCACCCCAGTCTACTTTCTTGGATCTCATCTGATAGTTCTCTAACTCCTGTGGTACCCCTAATTACCTCATTCCATCTGCTGACTCCATCTTATGGAAGGTCAAAATCATCTTGACATTCACTCCTAGCCAATGACTCTTAGTCCAGAAGATAGACTCTGCGTAGTAGAAGAAATCAGACTGGTTTTTACAGCAATCATTCACCTGATAAAGAATCCAGCCACTGAGGGGGGCAAGCCAGCCTCAACTTGGTGCCGGTCCCAAGCCCGGGTAAATGGGGAGGGTTGGCGGCAGGAAAGGCATCCGGCCATGAAAAATTAGCCAAAGTAATTATGGTCAGTGGGTATAATCAGAAAGAAGATAAGATATGGAATGAGGTAATTAGGGGTACCACAGGAGTTAGAGAACTATCAGATAAGATCCAAGAAAGTAGACTGTGGTGTGGTCATGTCATGAGAAGAGATGAACAGTATATTGGGAGGAGAGTGATGGAAGTTGAGGTACAGGGAATGAGAAGGAGAGGGAGACCAAAGCGAAGGTGGATGGACTGTATCAAGGATGACCTTCGATCAAAGGGATTAACCGGTGATGAAGTGTGGGACAGAGGTAGATGGAGAACGCTGGCCAGAAACATAGACCCCACATCAAAGTGGGAAAAGATGCAGACAAAGAAGATACACCTGATAAAGAAACGGTACAAGCGAATCTTTATCAAGGAACGCTGAGCACTACAAGTAGATCCAGCATACTAGAAGAAATCAGACTTGTTTTTTCTGCAATCATTCACCTGATAAAGAAACGGTACAAGCGAATCTTTATCAAGGAACGCTGAGCACTGCAACAAGATGTAGACAAAGAAGAAGAAGAAGAATAAGAAGAATTCACCTGATAAAGAAACGGTACAAGCGAATCTTTATCAAGGAACGCTGAGCACTACAAGTAGACCCAGCATACTAAAAGAAATCAGACTTGTTTTTCTGCAATCATTCACCTGATAAAGAAACGGTACAAGCGAATCTTTATCAAGGAATGCTGAGCACTTAAACAAGTCGGATTTCTTCCCTCTGCTGGGTTGCTCTTTTCTTCTTTGTCAGCATCTTTTCCCTCTTTGATGTGGGGTCGATGTTTCTGGCCAGCATTCTCCATCTACCTCTGTCCCACACTTCATCACCGGTTAATCCCTTTGATTGAAGGTCATCCTCGATACAGTCCATCCACCTTCGCTTTGGTCTCCCTCTCCTTCTCGTTCACTGTACCTCCATTTCCATCACTCTCCTCCCAATATACAGTTAATCTCTTCTCATGACATGACCATACCACCCCAGTCTACTTTCTTGGATCTCATCTGATAGTTCTCTAACTCCTGTGGTACCCCTAATTACCTCATTCCATCTGCTAACTCCATCTTATGGAAGGTCAAAATCATCTTGACATTCACTCTTAGCCAATGGCTCTTAGTTCAGAAGATAGACTCAGCGTACTAGAAGAAATCAGACTTGTTTTTACTTCACATTCACCTGATAAAGAAACGGTACAGGCGAGTCTTTATCAAGGAAT
>NW_027169170.1:30000-37500 GCF_036898095.1 Palaemon carinicauda | reverse complement strand
GAGAGTGATGGAAATTGAGGTACAGGGAATGAGAAGGGGAGGGAGACCAAAGCGAAGGTGGATGGACTGTATCAAGGATGACCTTCGATCAAAGGGATTAACCGGTGATGAAGTGTGGGACAGAGGTAGATGGAGAACGCTGGCCAGAAACATAGACCCCACATAAAAGTGGGAAAAGATGCAGACAAAGAAGATTCACCTGATAAAGAAACGGTAGAGGCGAATCTTTATCAAGGAACGCTGAGCACTACAAGTAGACCCAGCATACTAGAAGAAATCAGACTTGTTTTTTCTGCAATCATTCACCTGATAAAGAAACGGTACAGGCGAATCTTTATCAAGGAATGCTGAGCACTGCAACATATCGGATTTCTTCCCTCTGCAGGGTTGCTCTTATCTTCTTCTTTGTCAGCATCTTTTCCCTCTTTGATGTGGGGTCGATGTTTCTGGCCAGCATTCTCCATCTACCTCTGTCCCACACTTCATCACCGGTTAATCCCTTTGATCGAAGGTCATCCTTGATACAGTTCATCCACCTTCGCTTTGGTCTCCCTCTCCTTCTCGTTCACTGTACCTCCATTTCCATCACTCTCCTCCCAATATACTGTTCATCTCTTCTCATGACATGACCATACCACCCCAGTCTACTTTCTTGGATCTCATCTGATAGTTCTCTAACTCCTGTGGTACCCCTAATTACCTCATTCCATCTGCTGACTCCATCTTATGGAAGGTCAAAATCATCTTGACATTCACTCTCAGCCAATGACTCTTAGTCCAGAAGATAGACTCTGCGTAGTAGAAGAAATCACACTTGTTTTCACTGCAATCATTCACCTGGTAAAGAATCCAGCCACTGAGGGGGACAAGCCAGCCTCAACTTGGTGCCGGTCCCAAGCCCGGATAAATGGGGAGGGTTGGCGGCAGGAAAGGCATCCGGCCATGAAAAATTAGCCAAAGTAATTATGGTCAGTGGGTATAATCAGAAAGAAGATAAGATATGGAATGAGGTAATTAGGGGTACCACAGGAGTTAGAGAACTATCAGATAAGATCCAAGAAAGTAGACTGTGGTGTGGTCATGTCATGAGAAGAGATGAACAGTATATTGGGAGGAGAGTGATGGAAGTTGAGGTACAGGAAATGAGAAGGGGAGGGAGACCAAAGCGAAGGTGGATGGACTGTATCAAGGATGACCTTCGATCAAAGGAATTAACCGGTGATGAAGTGTGGGACAGAGGTAGATGGAGAACGCCGGCCAGAAACATAGAACCCACATAAAAGTGGGAAAAGATGCTGACAAAGAAGATTCACCTGATAAAGAAACGGTACAGGCGAATCTTTATCAAGGAACGCTGAGCACTACAAGTAGACCCAGCATACTAGAAGAAATCAGACTTGTTTTTTCTGCAATCATTCACCTGATAAAGAAACGGTACAGGCGAATCTTTATCAAGGAACGCTGAGCACTACAAGTAGACCCAGCATACTAGAAGAAATCAGACTTGTTTTTTCTGCAATCATTCACCTGATAAAGAAACGGTACAGGCGAATCTTTATCAAGGAATGCTGAGCAGTGCAACAAGTCGGATTTCTTCCCTCTGCTGGGTTGCTCTTATCTTCTTCTTTGTCAGCATCTTTTCCCTCTTTGATGTGGGTCGATGTTTCTGGCCAGCATTCTCCATCTACCTCTGTCCCACACTTCATCACCGGTTAATCCCTTTGATCGAAGGTCTTCCTTGGTACAGTCCATCCACCTTCGCTTTGGTCTCCCTCTCCTTCTCGTTCCCTGTACCTCCATTTCCATCACTCTCCTCCCAATATACTGTTAATCTCTTCTCATGACATGACCATACCACCCCAGTCTACTTTCTTGGATCTCATCTGATAAGTCTCTAACTCCTGTGGTACCCCTAATTACCTCATTCCATCTGCTGACTCCATAGGTCAAAATCATCTTGACATTCACTCCTAGCCAATGACTCTTAGTCCAGAAGATAGACTCTGCGTAGTAGAAGAAATCAGACTTGTTTTCACTGCAATCATTCACCTGATAAGAAATCCAGCCACTGAGGGGGACAAGCCAGCCTCAACTTGGTGCCGGTCCCAAGCCCGGGTAAATGGGGAGGGTTGGCGGCAGGAAAGGCATCCAGCCATGAAAAATTAGCCAAAGTAATTATGGTCAGTGGGTATAATCAGAAAGATAAGATAAGATATGGAATGAGGTAATTAGGGGTACCACAGGAGTTACAGAACTATCAGATAAGATCCAAGAAAGTAGACTGTGGTGTGGTCATGTCATAAGAGATGAACAGTATATTGGGAGGAGAGTGATGGAAGTTGAGGTACAGGGAATGAGAAGGAGAGGGAGACCAAAGCGAAGGTGGATGGACTGTATCAAGGGTGACCTTCGATCAAAGGGATTAACCGGTGATGAAGTGTGGGACAGAGGTAGATGGAGAACGCCGGCCAGAAACATAGACCCCACATAAAAGTGGGAAAAGATGCAGACAAAGAAGATACACCTGATAAAGAAACGGTACAAGCGAATCTTTATCAAGGAACGCTGAGCACTACAAGTAGACCCAGCATACTAAAAGAAATCAGACTTGTTTTTCTGCAATCATTCACCTGATAAAGAAACGGTACAAGCGAATCTTTATCAAGGAATGCTGAGCACTTAAACAAGTCGGATTTCTTCCCTCTGCTGGGTTGCTGTCATCTTCTTCTTTGTCAGCATCTTTTCCCTCTTTGATGTGGGGTCGATATTTCTGGCCAGCGTTCTCCATCTACCTCTGTCCCACACTTCATCACCGGTTAATCCCTTTGATCGAAGGTCATCCTTGATACAGTCCATCCACCTTCGCTTTGGTCTCCCTCTCCTTCTCGTTCACTGTACCTCCATTTCCATCACTCTCCTCCCAATATACAGTTAATCTCTTCTCATGACATGACCATACCACCCCAGTCTACTTTCTTGGATCTCATCTGATAGTTCTCTAACTCCTGTGGTACCCCTAATTACCTCATTCCATCTGCTGACTCCATCTTATGGAAGGTCAAAATCATCTTGACATTCACTCCTAGCCAATGACTCTTAGTCCAGAAGATAGACTCTGCGTAGTAGAAGAAATCAGACTGGTTTTTACAGCAATCATCCACCTGATAAAGAATCCAGCCACTGAGGGGGACAAGCCAGCCTCAACTTGGTGCCGGTCCCAAGCCCGGGTAAATGGGGAGGGTTGGCGGCAGGAAAGGCATCCGGCCATGAAAAATTAGCCAAAGTAATTATGGTCAGTGGGTATAATCAGAAAGAAGATAAGATATGGAATGAGGTAATTAGGGGTACCACAGGAGTTAGAGAACTATCAGATAAGATCCAAGAAAGTAGACTGTGGTGTGGTCATGTCATGAGAAGAGATGAACAGTATATTGGGAGGAGAGTGATGGAAGTTGAGGTACATGGAATGAGAAGGAGAGGGAGACCAAAGCGAAGGTGGATGGACTGTATCAAGGATGACCTTCGATCAAAGGGATTAACCGGTGATGAAGTGTGGGACAGAGGTAGATGGAGAACGCTGGCCAGAAACATAGACCCCACATCAAAGTGGGAAAAGATGCAGACAAAGAAGATACACCTGATAAAGAAACGGTACAAGCGAATCTTTATCAAGGAACGCTGAGCACTACAAGTAGATCCAGCATACTAGAAGAAATCAGACTTGTTCTTTCTGCAATCATTCACCTGATAAAGAAACGGTACAAGCGAATCTTTATCAAGGAACGCTGAGCACTGCAACAAGATGTAGACAAAGAAGAAGAAGAAGAATAAGAAGAATTCACCTGATAAAGAAACGGTACAAGCGAATCTTTATCAAGGAACGCTGAGCACTACAAGTAGACCCAGCATACTAAAAGAAATCAGACTTGTTTTTCTGCAATCATTCACCTGATAAAGAAACGGTACAAGCGAATCTTTATCAAGGAATGCTGAGCACTTAAACAAGTCGGATTTCTTCCCTCTGCTGGGTTGCTCTTTTCTTCTTTGTCAGCATCTTTTCCCTCTTTGATGTGGGGTCGATGTTTCTGGCCAGCATTCTCCATCTACCTCTGTCCCACACTTCATCACCGGTTAATCCCTTTGATCGAAGGTCATCCTCGATACAGTCCATCCACCTTCGCTTTGGTCTCCCTCTCCTTCTCGTTCACTGTACCTCCATTTCCATCACTCTCCTCCCAATATACAGTTAATCTCTTCTCATGACATGACCATACCACCCCAGTCTACTTTCTTGGATCTCATCTGATAGTTCTCTAACTCCTGTGGTACCCCTAATTACCTCATTCCATCTGCTAACTCCATCTTATGGAAGGTCAAAATCATCTTGACATTCACTCTTAGCCAATGGCTCTTAGTTCAGAAGATAGACTCAGCGTACTAGAAGAAATCAGACTTGTTTTTACTTCACATTCACCTGATAAAGAAACGGTACAGGCGAGTCTTTATCAAGGAATGCTGAGCACTTAAACAAGTCGGAATTCTTCCCTCTGCTGGTTCCATCTTATGGAAGCTCAAAATCATATTATTCACTCTCAGCCAATGGCTTTACACAATATACTTTAGATCAAATCATCACAGGGCACACACTGGAACAGTGCCATTTTGATTACTGTCAAGGGTAGACATAACGTTTTTAAAAGGAGGTGTTTAAATGTCTCCTACCAAGTCCTCATTACTTTCAGTCTTGAGGTCCTTTAGATATTTAATACGCTTTTTCTCCAAATCTTTCTGAAATAGTTTCCCTCACTCTATCGCAGCCGTTCAGCATTTGTGCATCTAATATATAAGAATGTTCACCCTTTTTAGCAAATTACTCACAACGAGGACTTTTGAGACCATTTTCCATTTCCTGCCGCCTTGGTTGACTCCGTACAACCTCAGCATCTCTTCCGGAATTCACAGCAGCCCAATTATCCTGCATATTTCGAAAGTTATTCTTCATAGCATCTTTCGCCCTATTATAGTAGAAGACACAGTCGTCATACATATAAAACGGGCCCCTACCGATCATGAAGGAAAGTTTGTAGAAATAAAACTGGATTTCTTCAAAAATCTTGCATCTTTCATGAGAGTCAAGGAACCAGTATGGGTTCCATTTAAACCCTCCTTCGTCATGGGCCGATGTTTCCTCTTTCAACTCATTGAAGGAAATGGACCCTAAGGTTGAATGCAGATATTTTTGACGCTTTTTCTCCGAAGCATATTCAAATACTGTTTTCCTCACTCCATCCCAAAAGTTTGGTGTTTCAGCATCTAATCTAAGAGAATTGAAAATCTTGCTGCTTTCCTGAATATCTTCATCGCTTTCAGCCTTAGGGTCCTTTTTCTTCAGATATTTTTGACGCTTTTTCTCCAAATCATTTTCAAATACTGCTTTCCTCACTCCATGCCAATAGTCTAGCGTTTCAGTATCCAAATCCTTAGGATTTTTACCTTTTTCCGCAAATTGCTCACAACGAGGACTTTTGAGACCGTTTTCCATTTCCTGCCGCCTTGGTTGACTCCGTACAACCTCATCTCTTCCAGAATTTACAGCAGCCCAATTATCAAACATATTTCCAGAGTTATTCTTTCTAGCATCTTTCCACATATTATGGAGGAAGACACAATCGTCATAGATAAGACACAGGCACCTACCGATTTGCATTATAAAGTAACCTTGGAAGAAAATAAACTGGATTTTGTTGAAAATCTTGCCCCTTTCATGAGTATCCAGGAACCAGTATCGGTCCCATTTATACGCTCCTTCGTCATTAGCCGGTGTTTCCTCTTTCAACTCATCGCTTTCATCCTTAGGGTCCTTACTCTCCTCACGTTTTCCCTCCGTTTCACTCCTCAATACTATGGACTCCGGAGACTGGCAGCGTGCAATGGCGTTCGAAACAGCTCCCGTCTCATCACGATGTTCATCCTTTGTCTCCTGAGTTTTACCAGCGAATAAGAGTCTATATAACAAGTAGCCTCCTCCTAAAACGGCGACCACACCGGGAACAACCCAAGCGTATCCCGGGATCTTGTAAGCGCCGAGGAAAGGTCTAAGAATGCGCCAAGATTCGAGTTCCGATTTAACAGCTCTCAGTCGTTCTTCAGCGTTTCTCACATTTAGTGCGCACCGTTGAAGTTCCTCCTTCCTCTTAAAATATCCCCCAACGACAGGGAGAGAGGACAAGAAGGAGGCCAAGAATCCACGGGGGATGGGGTTCTCATCAACCATCTCATCCCCAGAGAAGTTGAGTCTCTCTGGCTTTATCCACGAGATCAATCTGTACGCGAAAGTATTCTGAATACTATTCAGCTTACCTTCGAGGTCCTTATAACGTTCTTCACAAACGAACTGTTGGTCTTGGTTACCAACAAACATTCGATCCATTCGCTCAGTAATCCGAGCTCCGAGGTTAACAAAATAATTAGCGATCTTTGTAAACATACTTGTGATTGTATCAGATAGATCGACCTTGACTAGCTATAATCTGAAGAAAACGATAAAAGGGGATATTAGCTCCGAGGATGAAATCCATCCTGGAAAGTCTTCAGCCAAGGATGAAATCCATCCTGGAAAGTCTTCAGCCAAGGATGAAATCCATCCTGGGAAGTCTTCAGCCAGGGAGCGGAATGTAATCTTACTTGTAATTATTACAATGCATTATTCATTTCCCGGGATTGAATAAAATGAATAGATATTGAAGAAAATCAAAATTTAAAAGAATACGATAAAGAAAATATTTTGATAGGGAAGAGACAAGAATCGAAGATGGAAGATGGCATCTCTCCGGAGAAGCTATCTTTCTTTTTCTCCTTTTATCATTCTTTCTTTTGTTATTCTTTCTCCACTTTGTCTATTTATCATATAAGTACGCACACACACACGCACGTACGCACGCACGCACACACACACACACGGAATTTAACATGACGAAACAGGAATGGACAGGAATCTCTCGAAGATCTTTAGGATGATTCTCTCGTCTTCAGCAAGTCTTCGGAAGTCTCTCTCTCTCCTCTCATCATTCTTTCTCTTGTTATTCTTTCTCTATTTCGTCTACTTATCGTATACGCAAAGTGACTTTAATAGGACCAAAAAATAGATTTCTTAAAGGATAGAAATTGAAGATTGGTGGAATTTCTTTAAAACTCTGGAGAAAATAATGTTTCCGTATAATTTGAAGACTAAAAATGTCGTTCTTCAATTGAAGTCTCACACCGGAGAAGGGGAAGAAACTCTCTCTCTCTCTCTCTCTCTCTCTCTCTCTCTCTCTCTCTCTCTCTCTCTCTCTCTCTCTCTCTCAGTACACTGCAAGAGATAATCATAAATGCTTCGATATAGTTCTTCATTTTATTCATTTTCATTATTTTCCAATTCTGAATCATCCGAGTCATTTTTGTGGACTGATAATATATATATATATATATATATATATATATATATATATATATATATAT
>NW_027169170.1:5000-25000 GCF_036898095.1 Palaemon carinicauda | reverse complement strand
ACAAGTAGCAACACAAATACGACGCAAAGACATGATACATTGGATCCCTCTCTTTGGTTACGGCTCATTTTTTCGTTGCCTACACATACACCGAATAGTCTGGCCTATTCTTTACATATTCTCCTCTGGCCTCATACACCTGGCAACACTGTGATTATTAAACAATTCTTCGTTCAAGGGGTTAACTACTGCACTGTAATTGTTTAGTGGCCACTCTCCTCTTTGTAAGGGTAGAAGAGACTCTTTAGCTATGGTAAGCAGCTCTTCTAGGAGGAGGACACTCGAAAATCAAACCATTGATCTCTAATCTTGGGTAGTGTCATAGCCTCTGTACCATGGTTTTCTGCACTGTAATTGTTCAGTGGCCACTCTCCTCTTTGTAAGGGTAGAAGAGACTCTTTAGCTATGGTAAGCAGCTCTTCTAGGAGGAGGACACTCCAAAATCAAACCATTGATCTCTAATCTTGGGTAGTGTCATAGCCTCTGTACCATGGTCTTCCACTGTCTTGGGGTAGAGTTCTCTTGCTTGAGGATACGCGCAGGGATGCTATTCTTTATTATTTCACTTCCTCTTGTTCTGTTAAATTTTTTTATAGCTTATATATGGAAGAGAATGCTAGAGTTTAGTAACTGGGAGGGTCACTAAAAATGTAGGGGTAATGAAATGGCAACACGTTACCTGATGTACTTGATTGTCGATTGCGAATTTTTATTTCTGATTAATAAACTATTCTTCTCCACAAAAGTCCCTGCGAGTACCACTCAGAAGAAGGATCAAGGGGGGAGAGAGAGAGAGAGAGAGAGAGAGAGAGAGAGAGAGAGAGAGAGAGACATGTACTGGCCATGCACGGAGTTTGGTCACTTTCATCACCATGCTAGTTCCTGTGGGTTGGTGATAGTGGGAGATTTTGGTCTGGTCACAGCAAACCAACCTAGTATGGGTGGTCCTGACTGGTGAAGCTTGGCTGATCATGGCGATACGCATACCCTTTCACCACGTAAAGGTATTACACAAAATTTTCTGGTCTGCATGGGATTCGAACCCTGACAGACGACTCATCTCAACTTGAATTGCGATTCTTCTTTTTCTTCTTTGTCTGCATCTTCTCCCACTTTTATGTGGGGTCGATGTTTCTGGCCGGCGTTCTCCATCTACCTCTGTCCCACACTTCATCACCGGTTAATCCCTTTGGTCGAAGGTCAATCCATCCACCTCCGCTATACCTCCATTTTACGATTATTTATTAGTAAATTGTACAAGCGAATCTTTATCAAGGAACGCTGAACTTTACAACAAGTTAGACTTCCTCCCTCTGCTGGGTTGCTGTTATGGATGGTCAAAATCATCTTGACATTCACTCTTAGCCAATGACTCTTAGTCCAGAATATAGACTCAGCGTACTAGAAGAAATCAGACTGGTTTTTACTGCAATCATTCACCTGATAAAGAACCCAGCCACTGAGGGGGCAAGCCAGCCTCAACTTGGTGCCGGTCCCAAGACAGGGTAAATGGGGAGGGTTGGCGGCAGGAAAGGCATCCGGCCACAAAAAATTAGCCAAAATCAATATGGCCAGTGGAGGTTGTGAGATTAGAATTAATTCTAGGGTGTTCCTCGTAGGCGACGCGTTGGGACCTCGCCTGATCCCTCCGAAAAATCGGCAAAGGCTACTCAGTCATGGGTGGGCTGGATTAAAGAGGTCAAGCTCAGAAGAAAACATCTGAGAGGATGAGAGTAGCAACTCTGAATGGGGGCAGAAATAAAACACAGAATACAATCAGGATGGAAGAATTGGAAAAAAGTGTGTGGAGTACTATGCGACAGGAAAATAGGGGTTAAGTTGAAAGGTAAAGTACACAGGACAGTTGTGAGACTTGCAATGATGTATGGACCAGAGACGTGGGCAATAAAGAAGACAGAAGAGAAGAAGCTAGATGTGGCAGAGATGAGAATGTTGAGATGGATGTGTGGGAAGAGATAAGATACGGAGTGAGGTAATTAGGGGTACCACAGTAGTTAGAGAACTATCAGATAAGATCCAAGAAAGTAGACTGAGGTGGTATGGTCATGTCATGAGAAGAGATGAACAGTACAGTAGGAGGAGAGTGATGGAAATGGAGGTACAGGGAACGAGAAGGAGAGGGAGACCTAAGCGAAGGTGGATAAACTGTATCAAGGATGACCTTCGACCAAAGGGATTAACCGGTGATGAAGTGTGGGACAGAGGTAGATGGAGAACGCCGGCCAGAAACATCGACCCCACATAAAAGTGGAAAAGATGCAAAGAAGAAGATTCACCTGATAAAGAAACGGTACAAGCGAATCTTTATCAAGGATCGCTGAGCACTACAAGTAGACCCAGCATACTAGAAGAAATCAGACATGTTTTTTTCTGCAATCATTCACCTGATAAAGAAACGGTACAAGCGAATCTTTATCAAGGAACGCTGAGCACTGCAACAAGTCGAACTTCTTCCCTCTGCTGGGTTGCTCTTATCTTCTTTGTCAGCGTCTTTTCCCTCTTTTATGTGGGGTCGATGTTTCTGGCCAGCATTCTCCATCTACCTTTGTCCCACACTTCATCACCGGTTAATCCCTTTGATCGAAGGTCATCCTTGATACAGTTCATCCACCTTCGCTTAGGTCTCCCTCTCCTTCTCGTTCCCTGTACCTCCAATCCCATCACTCTCCTCCCAATATACTGTTCATCTCTTCTCATGACATGACCATACCACCTCAGTCTACTTTCTTGGATCTTATCTGATAGTTCTCTAACTACTGTGGTACCCCTAATTACCTCACTCCGTATCTTATCTCTTCCCACACATCCATCTCAACATTCTCATCTCTGCCACATCTAGCTTCTTCTCTTCTCTCTTCTTTATTGCCCACGTCTCTGGTCCATACATCATTGCAAGTCTCACAACTGTCCTGTGTACTTTACCTTTTAACTTAACCCCTATTTTCCTGTCGCATAGTACTCCACACACTTTTTTCCAATTCTTCCATCTTGCTTGTATTCTGTGGTTTATTTCTGCCCCCATTCAGAGTTGCTACTCTCATCCTCTCAGATGTTTTCTTCTGAGCTTGACCTCTTTAACCCAGCCCACCCATTACTGAGTAGCCCTTGCCATTTTTTCGGAGGGATTAGGCAAGATCCCAACGCGTCACCTACAGGGAACGCTCTAGAATTAATTCTAATCTTACAACCTCCACTGGCCATATTGGTTTTGGCTAATTTTTCGTGGCCGGATGCCTTTTCTGTCGCCAACCCTCCCCATTTACCCGGGCTTGGGACAGGCACCAAGTTGAGCCTGGCTTGCCCCCCTCAGTGGCTGGATTCTTTATCAGGTGAATGATTGCTGTAAAAACCAGTCTGATTTCTTCTAGTAAGCTGAGTGTATCTTCTGGACTAAGAGCCATTGGCTAAGAGTGAATGTCAAGATGATTTTGACCTTCCATAAGATGGAGTCAGCAGATGGAATGAGGTAATTAGGGGTACCACAGGAGTTAGAGAACTATCAGATAAGATCCAAGAAAGTAGACTGAGGTGGTATGGTCATGTCATGAGAAGAGATGAACAGTATATTAGGAGGAGAGTGATGGAAGTTGAGGTACAGGGAATGAGAAGGGGAGAGAGACCAAAGCGAAGGTGGATGGACTGTATCAAGGATGACCTTTGATCAAAGGGATTAACCGGTGATGAAGTGTGGGACAGATGTAGATGGAGAACGCCGGCCAGAAACATCGACCCCACATAAAAGTGGGAAAAGATGCAGAAAAAGAAGATTCACCTGATAAAGAAACGGTACAAGCGAATCTTTATCAAGGATCGCTGAGCACTATAAGTAGACCCAGCATACTAGAAGAAATCAGACTTGTTTTTTATGCAATCATTCACCTGATAAAGAAACGGTACAGGCGAATCTTTATCAAGGAATGCTGAGCACTGCAACAAGTCGGACTTCTTCCCTCAGTTGGGTTGCTCTTATCTTCTTTGTCAGCATCATTTCCCTCTTTGATGTGGGGTCGATGTTTCTGGCCAGCATTCTCCATCTACATCTGTCCCACACTTCATCACCAGTTAATCCCTTTGATCGAAGGTCATCCTTGATACAGTCCATCCACCTTCGCTTTGGTCTCCCTCTCCTTCTCGTTCCCTGTACCTCCATTTCCATCACTCTCCTCCCAATATACTGTTAATCTCTTCTCATGACATGACCTTACCACCCCAGTCTACTTTCTTGGATCTCATCTGATAGTTCTCTAACTCCTGTGGTACCCCTAATTACCTCATTCCATCTGCTGACTCCATCTTATGGAAGGTCAAAATCATCTTGACATTCACTCTTAGCCAATGATTTTTAGTCCAGAAGATAGACTCTGCGTAGTAGAAGAAATCAGACTGGTTTTTACAGCAATCATTCACCTGATAAAGAATCCAGCCACTGAGAGGGACAAGCCAGCCTCAACCTGGTGCCGGTCCCAAGCCCGGGTAAATGGGGAAGGTTGGCGGCAGGAAAGGCATCCGGCCATGAAAAATTAGCCAAAATAATTATGGTCAGTGGGTATAATCAGAAAGAAGATAAGATAAGGAATGAGGTAATTAGGGTACCACAGGAGTTAGAGAACTATCAGATAAGATCCAAGAAAGTAGACTGTGATGGTCATGTCATGAGAAGAGATGAACAGTATATTGGGAGGAGAGTGATGGAAGTTGAGGTACAAGGAATGAGAAGGGGAGGGAGACCAAAGCGAAGGTGGATGGACTGTATCAAGGATGACCTTCGATCAAAGGGATTAACCGGTGATGAAGTGTGGGACAGAGATAGATGGAGAACGCCGGCCAGAAACATCGACCCCACATAAAAGTGGGAAAAGATGCAGACAAAGAAGATTCACCTGATAAAGAAACGGTACAAGCGAATCTTTATCAAGGAACACTGAGCAATACAAGTAGACCCAGCATACTAGAAGAAATCAGACTTGTTTTTTATGCAATCATTCACCTGATAAAGAAACGGTACAAGCGAATCTTTATCAAGGAACGCTGAGCACTGCAACAAGATGTAGACATAGAAGAAGAAGAAGAATAAGAAGAATTCACCTGATAAAGAAATGGTACAAGCAAATCTTTATCAAGGAATGCTGAGCACTACAAGCAGACCCAGCATACTAGAAGAAATCAGACTTGTTTTTTCTGCAATCATTCACCTGATAAAGAAACGGTACAAGCGAATCTTTATCAAGGAACGCTGAGCACTGCAACAAGTCGGATTTCTTCCCTCTGCTGGGTTGCTCTTATCTTCTTCTTTGTCAGCATCTTTTCCCTCTTTGATGTGGGGTCCATGTTTCTGGCCAGCATTCTCCATCTACCTCTGTCCCACACTTCATCACCGGTTAATCCCTTTGATCAAAGGTCATCCTTGATACAGTCCATCCACCTTCGCTTTGGTCTCCCTCTCCTTCTCATTCCCTGTACCTCCATTTCCATCACTCTCCTCTCAATATACTGTTAATCTCTTCTCATGACATGACCATACCACCCCAGTCTACTTTCTTGGATCTTATCTGAAAGTTCTCTAACTCCTGTGGTACCCCTAATTACCTAATTCCAGCTGCTGACTCCATAGGTCAAAATCATCTTGACATTCACTCTTAGACAATGACTCTTAGTCCAAAAGATAGACTCTGCGTAGTAGAAGAAATCACACTTGTTTTCACTGCAATCATTCACCTGGTAAAGAACAAAGCCACTGCGGAGGCAAGCCAGCCTCAACTTGGTGCTGGTCCCAAGCCCGGAAAAATGGGGAGGGTTGGCGGCAGTAAAGGCATCCGGCCATGAAATATTAGCCAAAACAACTATGGTCAGTGGGTATAATGAGAAAGAAGAGATAAGGTATGGAATGAGGTAATTAGGGGTACCACAGGAGTTAGAGAACTATCAGATAAGATCCAAGAAAGTAGACTGTGATGGTCATGTCATGAGAAGAGATGAACAGTATATTGGGAAGAGAGTGATGGAAGTTGAGGTACAGGGAATGAGAAGGGGAGGGAGACCAAAGCGAAGGTGGATGGACTGTATCAAGGATGACCTTCGATCAAAGGGATTAACCGGTGATGAAGTGTGGGACAGAGATAGATGGAGAACGCCGGCCAAAAACATCGACCCCACATAAAAGTGGGAAAAGATGCAGACAAAGAAGATTCACCTGAAAAAGAAACGGTACAAGCGAATCTTTATCAAGGAATGCTGAGCACTACAAGTAGACACAGCATACTAGAAGAAATCAGACTTGTTTTTTATGCAATCGTTCACCTGATAAAGAAACGGTACAGGCGAATCTTTATCAAGGAACGCTGAGCACTACAACAAGATGTAGACATAGAAGAAGAAGAATAAGAAGAATTCACCTGATAAAGAAACGGTACAAGCGAATCTTTATCAAGGAATGCTGAGCACTACAAGTAGACCCAGCATACTAAAAGAAATCAGACTTGTTTTTCTGCAATCATTCACCTGATAAAGAAACGGTACAAGCGAATCTTTATCAAGGAACGCTGAGCACTGCAACAAGTCGGACTTCTTCCCTCTGCTGGGTTGCTCTTCTTCTTTGTCAGCATCTTTTCCCTCTTTGATGTGGGGTCGATGTTTCTGGCCAGCATTCTCCATCGACCTCTGTCCCACACTTCATCACCGGTTGATCCCTTTGATCGAAGGTCATCCTTGATGCAGTCCATCCACCTTCGCTTTGGTCTCCCTCTCCTTCTCGTTCCCTGTACCTCCATTTCCATCACTCTCCTCCCAATATACAGTTAATCTCTTCTCATGACATGACCATACCACCCCAGTCTACTTTCTTGGATCTCATCTGATAGTTCTCTAACTCCTGTGGTACCCCTAATTACCTCATTCTATCTGCTGACTCCATCTTATACGAGGGTCAAAATCATCTTGACATTCACTGTTAGCCAATGGCTCTTAGTCCAGAAGATAGACTCAGTGTACTAGAAGAAATCAGACTTGTTTTTACTTCACATTCACCTGATAAAGAAACGGTACAGGCGAATCTTTATCAAGGAATGCTGAACACTGCAACAAGTCGGAATTCTTCCCTCTGCTGGTTCCATCTTATGGAAGCTCAAAATCATAATATTCACTCTCAGCCAATGGCTTTACACAATATACTTTAGATCAAATCATCACAGGGCACACACTGGAACAGTGCCATTTTGATTACTGTCAAGGGTAGACATAACATTTTTAAAAGGAGGTGTTTAAATGTCTCCTACCAAGTCCTCATTACTTTCAGTCTTGAGGTCCTTTAGATATTTAATACGCTTTTTCTCCAAATCTTTCTGAAATAGTTTCCTTCACTCTATCGCAGACGTTCAGCATTTATGCATCTAATATATAAGAATTTTCACCCTTTTTAGCAAATTACTCACAACGACTTTTGAGACCATTTTCCATTTCCTGTCGCCTTGGTTGACTCCGTACAACCTCAGCATCTCTTCCAGAATTTACAGCAGCCCAATTATCATGCATATTTCGAAAGTTATTCTTCATAGCATCTTTCGCCCTATTATAGTAGAAGACGCAGTCGTCATAGATATAACACGGGGCTCTACCGAACATGAAGGAAAGATCCTGGAAAAAGAACTGGATTTTTTCAATAATCTTGCATCTTTCATGAGAGTCAAGGAACCAGTATCGGTTCCATTTAAACCCTCCTTCGTCATCGGCCGATGTTTCCTCTTTCAACTCATTGAAGGAAATGGACCCTAAGGTTGAATGCAGATATTTTTGACGCTTTTTCTCCGAAGCATATTCAAATACTGTTTTCCTCACTCCATCCCAAAAGTTTGGTGTTTCAGCATCTAATCTAAGAGAATTGAAAATCTTGCTGCTTTCCTGAATATCTTCATCGCTTTCAGCCTTAGGGTCCTTTTTCTTCAGATATTTTTGACCCTTTTTCTCCAAATCATATTCAAATACTGCTTTCCTCACTCCATGCCAATAGTCTAGCGTTTCAGTATCCAAATCCTTAGGATTTTCACCTTTTTCCGCAAATTGCTCACAACGAGGACTTTTGAGACCGTTTTCCATTTCCTGTCGCCTTGGTTGACTCCGTATAACGTCAGCATCTCTTCCAGAAGTTACAGCAGCCCAATTATCATACATATTTCGAGAGTTATTCTTTCTAGCATCTTTCCACATATTATGGAGGAAGACACAATCGTCATAGATAAGACAAAGGCACCTACCGATTTCCATTATAAAGTAACCTTGGAAGAAAATAAACTGGATTTTGTTGAAAATCTTGCCCCTTTCATGAGTATCCAGGAACCAGTATCGGTCCCATTTATACGCTCCTTCGTCATTAGCCGGTGTTTCCTCTTTCAACTCATCGCTTTCATCCTTAGGGTCCTTACTCTCCTCACGTTTTCCTTCCGTTTCAGTCCTCAATACTATGGACTCCGGAGACTGGTAGCGTGCAATGGCGTTCGAAACAGCTCCCGTCTCATCACGATGTTCATCCTTTGTCGTCTCCTGAGTTTTACCAGCGAATAAGAGTCTATACAACAAGTAGCCTCCTCCTAAAACGGAGACCACACCGGGGACAACCCAAGCGTATCCCGGGATCTTGTTGTAAGCGCCGAGGAAAGGTCTAAGAATGCGCCAAGATTCGAGTTCCGATCTAACAGCTCTCAGTCGTTCTTCAGCGTTTCTGACATTTAGTGCGCACCGTTGAAGTTCCTCCTTCCTCTTAAAATATCCCCCAACGACAGGGAGAGAGGACAGGAAGGAGGCCAAGAATCCACGGGGGATGGGGTTCTCATCAACCATCTCATCCCCAGAGAAGTTGAGTCTCTCTGGCTTTATCCACGAGACCAACCTGTACGCGAAAGTATTCTGAATACTATTCAGCTTACCTTCGAGGTCCTTATAACGTTCTTCACATACGAACTGTTGATCTTGGTTACCAACAAACATTCGATCCATTCGCTCAGTAATCTGAGCTCCGAGGTTAACAAAATAATTAGCGATCTTTGTAAACATACTTGTGATTGTATCAGATAGATCGACCTTGACTAGCTATAATCTGAAGAAAACGATTAAAGGGGATATTAGCTCCGAGGATGAAATCCATCCTGGGAAGTCTTCAGCCAAGGATGAAATCCATCCTGGAAAGTCTTCAGCCAGGGAGCGGAATGTAATCTTACTTGTAACTATTACAATGCATTATTCATTTCCCGGGATAGAATAAAATGAATAGATATTGAAGAAAATCAAAATTTAAAAGAATACGATAAAGAAAATCAAAATTTAAAAGAATACGATAAAGAAAATATTTTGATATCGAAGAAACAAGAATCGAAGATGGAAGATGGCATCTCTCCGGAGACACTATCTTTGCCTTTCTCCTTTTATCATTCTTTCTTTCGTTATTCTTTCTCTACTTTGTCTATTTATCATATAAGTACGCAAACACACAAGCACGTACACACACACACACACACGTACGCACACACACACGCACACACACACACGGAACTTAACAGGAATGGACAGGAATCTCTCGAAGATCTTTCGGATGATTCTCTCGTCTTCAGCAAGTCTTCGGAAGTCTTCAGACTAACAAGTAATTAACATTTGCGTTTCTCCTCTCATCATTCTTTCTCTTGTTATTCTTTCTCTATTTCGTCTACTAATCGTATACGCAAAGTGACTTTAATAGGACCAAAAAATAGATTTCTTAAAGGATAGAAATTGAAGATTGATGGAATTTCTTTAAAACTCTGGAGAAAATAATGTTCCAGTATAATTTGAAGAGTAAAAATGTCGTTCTTCAATCGAAGTCTCACACCGGAGAATGCGAAGAAACTCTCTCTCTCTCTCTCTCTCTCTCTCTCTCTCTCTCTCTCTCTCTCTCTCTCTCTCTCTCTCTCTCTCTCTATCAGTACACTGCAAGAGATAATCATAAATGCTTCGATATAATTCTTCATTTTATTCATTTTCATTATTTTCCAATTCTGAATAATTCGAGTAATTTTAGTGAACTGATAATATTTATATATATATATATATATATATATATATATATATATATATATATATATATATATATATATGTGTGTGTATGCATGTATACATACACACATACATATGTATATATCTATATATAGCTATTGTTTTCCTCTATTACTTTTTTTCACAATTTAAAACAATTAGCCACACCAAAAAAAAAGTTAAAATTATAAAAAAAACTATAGAATTATATATAAAAAATACTAGTCTGTTTTCCTCACTAAATGACCCGGAACTGACATCGTCAACATAACCAACCAAACAGAAGTTAAATATATATATACATATATATATATATATATATATATATATATATATATATATGTATATATATATATATATATATATATATATATATATATATATATATATATATATATATATATATATATATATATAATGCCTTAGTGGTGTCCACGAATCGAAGACTGCTGTTCCAACTAGGATTGTAGCTTAGCTAGTAATAATAATAATAATAATAATAATAATAATAATAATAATAATAATAATAAAAATATTAATAATAATAATAATAATAATGATAATAATAATAAAAATATTATTAATAATAATATTAATAACAATAATAACAATAATAATAATAATAACAATAATAATAATAACAACAACAATAATAATAACAATAATAATAATAACAATAATAATAATAATAATAATAATGATAATAATAATAAATTTTTTAATAATAATAATAATAATAATAATAATAATAATAATAATGATAATGATAATAATAATAATAATAATAATTCATGTTTCAAGTCTTTTTATTTTTCTTGAATCTTCTTAAAAAGTAAAATTGAAATTAATCATCAGAGTTGGGAAAATAGAAAAAAATTTTTAAAAACAATTGCAAAAGAAAAAAAAGGAAAGAAAGAGAAGGCGATCGATTGACGAACTAAGGAAATTATCGGTAGCATGGAATTCCCTACATACGGGCCAAGGGTTCGCGTACTCTCTCTCTCTCTCTCTCTCTCTCTCTCTCTCTCTCTCTCCTTCGTCTACTTAACCGGAATTCGAGTTTATCTCTCTCTCTCTCTCTCTCTCTCTCTCTCTCTCTCTCTCTCCTTCGTCTACTTAACCGGAATTCCAGTTTATCTCTCTCTCTCTCTCTCTCTCTCTCTCTCTCTCTCTCTCTCTCTCTCTCTCTCTCTCTCTCTCCTTCGTCTAAACCGGAATTCGAGTTTCTCTCTCTCTCTCTCTCTCTCTCTCTCTCTCTCTCTCTCTCTCTCTCTCTCTCTCTCTCTCTCTCTCGTCTACTTAGCCTAACCGGAATTCGAGTTTCTCTCTCTCTCTCTCTCTCTCTCTCTCTCTCTCTCTCTCTCTCTCTCTCTCGTCTACTTAGCCTAACCGGAATTCGAGTTTCTCTCTCTCTCTCTCTCTCTCTCTCTCTCCTTCGTCTACTTAACCGGAATTCCAGTTTATCTCTCTCTCTCTCTCTCTCTCAAACATTTAATGGAAATAAACAAATCATCATCATCATCATCTCCTCCTACGCCTATTGACGCATTAATTCTAATCTCACAACCTCCACTGGCCATATTGGTTTTGGCTAATTTTTCGTGGCCGGATGCCTTTCCTGCCGCCAACCCTCCCCATTTACCCGGGCTTGGGACCGGCACCAAGTTGAGGCTGGCTTGCCCCCCTCAGTGGCTGGATTCTTTATCAGGTGAATGATTGCTGTAAAAACCAGTCTGATTTATTCTAGTATGCTGAGTCTATCTTCTGGACTGAGTCATTGGCTGAGAGTGAATGTCAAGATGATCTTGACCTTCCATAAGATGGAGTCAGCAGATGGAATGAGGTAATTAGTGGTACCACAGGAGTTAGAGAACTATCAGATAAGACCCAAGAAAGTAGACTGTGGTGTGGTCATGTCATGAGAAGAGATGAACAGTATATTGGGAGGAGAGTGATGGAAATTGAGGTACAGGGAATGAGAAGGGGAGGGAGACCAAAGCGAAGGTGGATGGACTGTATCAAGGATGACCTTCGATCAAAGGGATTAACCGGTGATGAAGTGTGGGACAGAGGTAGATGGAGAACGCCGGCCAGAAACATAGACCCCACATAAAAGTGGGAAAAGATGCTGACAAAGAAGATTCACCTGATAAAGAAACGGTACAGGCGAATCTTTATCAAGGAACGCTGAGCACTACAAGTAGACCCAGCATACTAGAAGAAATCAGACTTGTTTTTTCTGCAATCATTCACCTGATAAAGAAACGGTACAGGCGAATCTTTATCAAGGAATGCTGAGCACTGCAACAAATCGGATTTCTTCCCTCTGCAGGGTTGCTCTTATCTTCTTCTTTGTCAGCATCTTTTCCCTCTTTGATGTGGGGTCGATGTTTCTGGCCAGCATTCTCCATCTACCTCTGTCCCACACTTCATCACCGGTTAATCCCTTTGATCGAAGGTCATCCTTGATACAGTTCATCCACCTTCGCTTTGGTCTCCCTCTCCTTCTCGTTCACTGTACCTCCATTTCCATCACTCTCCTCCCAATATACTGTTCATCTCTTCTCATGACATGACCATACCACCCCAGTCTACTTTCTTGGATCTCATCTGATAGTTCTCTAACTCCTGTGGTACCCCTAATTACCTCATTCCATCTGCTGACTCCATCTTATGGAAGGTCAAAATCATCTTGACATTCACTCTCAGCCAATGACTCTTAGTCCAGAAGATAGACTCTGCGTAGTAGAAGAAATCACACTTGTTTTCACTGCAATCATTCACCTGGTAAAGAATCCAGCCACTGAGGGGGACAAGCCAGCCTCAACTTGGTGCCGGTCCCAAGCCCGGATAAATGGGGAGGGTTGGCAGCAGGAAAGGCATCTGGCCATGAAAAATTAGCCAAAATAATTATGGTCAGTGGGTATAATCAGAAAAAAGATAAGATATGGAATGAGGTAATTAGGGGTACCACAGGAGTTAGAGAACTATCAGATAAGATCCAAGAAAGTAGACTGTGGTGTGGTCATGTCATGAGAAGAGATGAACAGTATATTGGGAGGAGAGTGATGGAAGTTGAGGTACAGGGAATGAGAAGGGGAGGGAGACCAAAGCGAAGGTGGATGGACTGTATCAAGGATGACCTTCGATCAAAGGGATTAACCGGTGATGAAGTGTGGGACAGAGGTAGATGGAGAACGCCGGCCAGAAACATAGACCCCACATAAAAGTGGGAAAAGATGCTGACAAAGAAGATTCACCTGATAAAGAAACGGTACAGGCGAATCTTTATCAAGGAACGCTGAGCACTACAAGTAGACCCAGCATACTAGAAGAAATCAGACTTGTTTTTTCTGCAATCATTCACCTGATAAAGAAACGGTACAGGCGAATCTTTATCAAGGAACGCTGAGCACTACAAGTAGACCCAGCATACTAGAAGAAATCAGACTTGTTTTTTCTGCAATCATTCACCTGATAAAGAAACGGTACAGGCGAATCTTTATCAAGGAATGCTGAGCAGTGCAACAAGTCGGATTTCTTCCCTCTGCTGGGTTGCTCTTATCTTCTTCTTTGTCAGCATCTTTTCCCTCTTTGATGTGGGTCGATGTTTCTGGCCAGCATTCTCCATCTACCTCTGTCCCACACTTCATCACCGGTTAATCCCTTTGATCGAAGGTCTTCCTTGGTACAGTCCATCCACCTTCGCTTTGGTCTCCCTCTCCTTCTCGTTCCCTGTACCTCCATTTCCATCACTCTCCTCCCAATATACTGTTAATCTCTTCTCATGACATGACCATACCACCCCAGTCTACTTTCTTGGATCTCATCTGATAAGTCTCTAACTCCTGTGGTACCCCTAATTACCTCATTCCATCTGCTGACTCCATAGGTCAAAATCATCTTGACATTCACTCCTAGCCAATGACTCTTAGTCCAGAAGATAGACTCTGCGTAGTAGAAGAAATCAGACTTGTTTTCACTGCAATCATCCACCTGATAAAGAATCCAGCCACTGAGGGGGACAAGCCAGCCTCAACTTGGTGCCGCTCCCAAGCCCGGGTAAATGGGGAGGGTTGGCGGCAGGAAAGGCATCCGGCCATGAAAAATTAGCCAAAGTAATTATGGTCAGTGGGTATAATCAGAAAGATAAGATAAGATATGGAATGAGGTAATTAGGGGTACCACAGGAGTTACAGAACTATCAGATAAGATCCAAGAAAGTAGACTGTGGTGTGGTCATGTCATAAGAGATGAACAGTATATTGGGAGGAGAGTGATGGAAGTTGAGGTACAGGGAATGAGAAGGAGAGGGAGACCAAAGCGAAGGTGGATGGACTGTATCAAGGGTGACCTTCGATCAAAGGGATTAACCGGTGATGAAGTGTGGGACAGAGGTAGATGGAGAACGCCGGCCAGAAACATAGACCCCACATAAAAGTGGGAAAAGATGCAGACAAAGAAGATACACCTGATAAAGAAACGGTACAAGCGAATCTTTATCAAGGAACGCTGAGCACTACAAGTAGACCCAGCATACTAGAAGAAATCAGACTTGTTTTTTCTGCAATCATTCACCTGATAAAGAAACGGTACAAGCGAATCTTTATCAAGGAATGCTGAGCACTGCAACAAGATGTAGACAAAGAAGAAAAAGAAGAATAAGAAGAATTCACCTGATAAAGAAACGGTACAAGCGAATCTTTATCAAGGAACGCTGAACACTACAAGTAGACCCAGCATACTAAAAGAAATCAGACTTGTTTTTCTGCAATCATTCACCTGATAAAGAAACGGTACAAGCGAATCTTTATCAAGGAATGCTGAGCACTTAAACAAGTCGGATTTCTTCCCTCTGCTGGGTTGCTGTCATCTTCTTCTTTGTCAGCATCTTTTCCCTCTTTGATGTGGGGTCGATATTTCTGGCCAGCGTTCTCCATCTACCTCTGTCCCACACTTCATCACCGGTTAATCCCTTTGATCGAAGGTCATCCTTGATACAGTCCATCCACCTTCGCTTTGGTCTCCCTCTCCTTCTCGTTCACTGTACCTCCATTTCCATCACTCTCCTCCCAATATACAGTTAATCTCTTCTCATGACATGACCATACCACCCCAGTCTACTTTCTTGGATCTCATCTGATAGTTCTCTAACTCCTGTGGTACCCCTAATTACCTCATTCCATCTGCTGAATCCATCTTATGGAAGGTCAAAATCATCTTGACATTCACTCCTAGCCAATGACTCTTAGTCCAGAAGATAGACTCTGCGTAGTAGAAGAAATCAGACTGGTTTTTACAGCAATCATTCACCTGATAAAGAATCCAGCCACTGAGGGGGACAAGCCAGCCTCAACTTGGTGCCGGTCCCAAGCCCGGGTAAATGGGGAGGGTTGGCGGCAGGAAAGGCATCCGGCCATGAAAAATTAGCCAAAGTAATTATGGTCAGTGGGTATAATCAGAAAGAAGATAAGATATGGAATGAGGTAATTAGGGGTACCACAGGAGTTAGAGAACTATCAGATAAGATCCAAGAAAGTAGACTGTGGTGTGGTCATGTCATGAGAAGAGATGAACAGTATATTGGGAGGAGAGTGATGGAAGTTGAGGTACAGGGAATGAGAAGGAGAGGGAGACCAAAGCGAAGGTGGATGGACTGTATCAAGGATGACCTTCGATCAAAGGGATTAACCGGTGATGAAGTGTGGGACAGAGGTAGATGGAGAACGCTGGCCAGAAACATAGACCCCACATCAAAGTGGGAAAAGATGCAGACAAAGAAGATACACCTGATAAAGAAACGGTACAAGCGAATCTTTATCAAGGAACGCTGAGCACTACAAGTAGATCCAGCATACTAGAAGAAATCAGACTTGTTTTTTCTGCAATCATTCACCTGATAAAGAAACGGTACAAGCGAATCTTTATCAAGGAACGCTGAGCACTGCAACAAGATGTAGACAAAGAAGAAGAAGAAGAATAAGAAGAATTCACCTGATAAAGAAACGGTACAAGCGAATCTTTATCAAGGAACGCTGAGCACTACAAGTAGACCCAGCATACTAAAAGAAATCAGACTTGTTTTTCTGCAATCATTCACCTGATAAAGAAACGGTACAAGCGAATCTTTATCAAGGAATGCTGAGCACTTAAACAAGTCGGATTTCTTCCCTCTGCTGGGTTGCTCTTTTCTTCTTTGTCAGCATCTTTTCCCTCTTTGATGTGGGGTCGATGTTTCTGGCCAGCATTCTCCATCTACCTCTGTCCCACACTTCATCACCGGTTAATCCCTTTGATCGAAGGTCATCCTCGATACAGTCCATCCACCTTCGCTTTGGTCTCCCTCTCCTTCTCGTTCACTGTACCTCCATTTCCATCACTCTCCTCCCAATATACAGTTAATCTCTTCTCATGACATGACCATACCACCCCAGTCTACTTTCTTGGATCTCATCTGATAGTTCTCTAACTCCTGTGGTACCCCTAATTACCTCATTCCATCTGCTAACTCCATCTTATGGAAGGTCAAAATCATCTTGACATTCACTCTTAGCCAATGGCTCTTAGTTCAGAAGATAGACTCAGCGTACTAGAAGAAATCAGACTTGTTTTTACTTCACATTCACCTGATAAAGAAACGGTACAGGCGAGTCTTTATCAAGGAATGCTGAGCACTTAAACAAGTCGGAATTCTTCCCTCTGCTGGTTCCATCTTATGGAAGCTCAAAATCATATTATTCACTCTCAGCCAATGGCTTTACACAATATACTTTAGATCAAATCATCACAGGGCACACACTGGAACAGTGCCATTTTGATTACTGTCAAGGGTAGACATAACGTTTTTAAAAGGAGGTGTTTAAATGTCTCCTACCAAGTCCTCATTACTTTCAGTCTTGAGGTCCTTTAGATATTTAATACGCTTTTTCTCCAAATCTTTCTGAAATAGTTTCCCTCACTCTATCGCAGCCGTTCGGCATTTGTGCATCTAATATATAAGAATTTTCACCCTTTTTAGCAAATTACTCACAACGAGGACTTTTGAGACCATCTTCCATTTCCTGCCGCCTTGGTTGACTCCGTACAACCTCAGAATCTCTTCCAGAATTTAAAGCAGCCCAATTATCCTGCATATTTCGAAAGTTATTCTTCATAGCATCTTTCGCCCTATTATAGTAGAAGACACAGTCGTCATACATATAAAACGGGCCCCTACCGATCATGAAGGAAAGTTTGTAGAAATAAAACTGGATTTCTTCAAAAATCTTGCATCTTTCATGAGAGTCAAGGAACCAGTATGGGTTCCATTTAAACCCTCCTTCGTCATGGGCCGATGTTTCCTCTTTCAACTCATTGAAGGAAATGGACCCTAAGGTTGAATGCAGATATTTTTGACGCTTTTTCTCCGAAGCATATTCAAATACTGTTTTCCTCACTCCATCCCAAAAGTTTGGTGTTTCAGCATCTAATCTAAGAGAATTGAAAATCTTGCTGCTTTCCTGAATATCTTCATCGCTTTCAGCCTTAGGGTCCTTTTTCTTCAGATATTTTTGACGCTTTTTCTCCAAATCATTTTCAAATACTGCTTTCCTCACTCCATGCCAATAGTCTAGCGTTTCAGTATCCAAATCCTTAGGATTTTTACCTTTTTCCGCAAATTGCTCACAACGAGGACTTTTGAGACCGTTTTCCATTTTCTGCCGCCTTGGTTGACTCTGTATAACGTCAGCATCTCTTCCAGAATTTACATCAGCCCAATTATCATACATATTTCGAGAGTTATTCTTTCTAGCATCTTTCCACATATTATGGAGGAAGACACAATCGTCATAGATAAGACACAGGCACCTACCGATTTGCATTATAAAGTAACCTTGGAAGAAAATAAACTGGATTTTGTCGAAAATCTTGCCCCTTTCATGAGTATCCAGGAACCAGTATCGGTCCCATTTATACGCTCCTTTCGTCATTAGCCGGTGTTTCCTCTTTCAACTCATCGCTTTCATCCCTTAGGGACATTACTCTCCTCCTGTTTTCCCTCCGTTTCACTCCTCAATACTATGGGACTCCGGAGACTGGCAGCGTGCAATGGCGTTCGAAACAGCTGCCGTCTCATCACGATGTTCATCCTTTGTCTCCTGAGTTTTACCTTGTTGTTGTTGTTGTTGTTGGGGTATTAAAGCCAACACTTGTTGTTGGCACGGGCCTTTCCCTTGGTTGGCCCGTAGGGAGTGAGTTTTACCAGCGAATAAGAGTCTATACAACAAGTAGCCTCCTCCTAAAAACGGAGACCACACCGGGGACAACCCAAGCGTATCCCGGGATCTTGTTGTAAGCGCCGAGGAAAGGTCTAAGAATGCGCCAAGATTCGAGTTCCGATCTAACAGCTCTCAGTCGTTCTTCGGCGTTTCTCACATTGAGTGCGCACCGTTGAAGTTCCTCCTTCCTCTTAAAATATCCCCCAACGACAGGGAGAGAGGACAGGAAGGAGGCCAAGAATCCACGGGGGATGGGGTTCTCATCAACCATCTCATCCCCAGAGAAGTTGAGTCTCTCTGGCTTTATCCACGAGATCAATCTGTACGCGAAAGTATTCTGAATACTATTCAGCTTACCTTCGAGGTCCTTATAACGTTCTTCACATACGAACTGTTGGTCTTGGTTACCAACAAACATTCGATCCATTCGCTCAGTAATCTGAGCTCCGAGGTTAACAAAATAATTAGCGATCTTTGTAAACATACTTGTGATTGTATCAGATAGATCGACCTTGACTAGCTATAATCTGAAGAAAACGGTTAAAGGGGATATTAGCTCCGAGGATGAAATCCATCCTGGGAAGTCTTCAGCCAAGGATGAAATCCATCCTGGAAAGTCTTCAGCCAGGGAGCGGAATGTAATCTTACTTGTAACTATTACAATGCATTATTCATTTCCCGGGATAGAATAAAATGAATAGATATTGAAGAAAATCAAAATTTAAAAGAATACGATAAAGAAAATCAAAATTTAAAAGAATACGATAAACAAAATATTTTGATATCGAAGAAACAAGAATCGAAGATGGAAGATGGCATCTCTCCGGAGACACTATCTTTGGCTTTCTCCTTTTATCATTCTTTCTTTTGTTATTCTTTCTCTACTTTGTCTATTTATCATATAAGTACGCACACACACAAGCACGTACACACACACACGCACGTACGCACACACACGTACGCACACACACACGCACACACACACACACGGAACTTAACAGGATGGACAGGAATCTCTCGAAGATCTTTCGGATGATTCTCTCGTCTTCAGCAAGTCTTCGGAAGTCTTCAGACTAACAAGTAATTTAACATTTGCGTTTCTCCTCTCATCATTCTTTCTCTTGTTATTCTTTCTCTATTTTCGTCTACTTATCGTATACGCAAAGTGACTTTAATAGGACCAAAAATAGATTTCTTAAAGGATAGAAATTGAAGATTGATGGAATTTCTTTAAAACTCTGGAGAAAATGATGTTTCCGTATAATTTGAAGACTAAAAAAGTCGTTCTTCAATCGAAGTCTCACACCGGAGAATGCGAAGAAACTTTCTCTCTCTCTCTCTCTCTCTCTCTCTCTCTCTCTCTCTCTCTCTCCTCTCTCTCTCTCTCTCTCTCTCTCTCTCTCTCTATCAATACACTGCAAGAGATAATCATAAATGCTTCGATATAATTCTTCATTTTATTCATTTTCATTATTTTCCAATTCTGAATAATTCGAGTAATTTTAGTGAACTGATAATATATATATATATATATATATATATATATATATATATATATATACATATATACATATATATATATATATATATATATATATATATATATATATATATACCGTAATATATAAATATAAATATGTGTGTATATATATATATATATATATATAT
>NW_027169169.1:37500-44392 GCF_036898095.1 Palaemon carinicauda | reverse complement strand
AAACGACTAAAATCATTACTAAACTCAGTGTAAAAACGTAGGGAATGAAGAGAAAGAAACATATATTAAAACATGTCGACTTCACATATGTATACAACAGGAGCTAACATAAAAATGTAGCCAATCTTACTAGCTACAGTATAATGCTTTTAAGCATTTATCAAAAACCATGATAAAGATAACTATCATATTAAGCTATAAGAGCTTTAATCTTAAAAATCACACCTAAAAATGCAATTTCTCAAAGCATGAAAAAATAAGAAGAAAAACAGCACAAATGAAACTCGTGAAACAATAGGAGAGGAAACAAAAGAAAGTCCAGGCAAATACAATACTGAACTTTGCAAGAATTCTACGCAATTCGGAGAACAGGTTACCTTAAACGGGAATCCGCATCCACAAAAGATTCTTTTCTTCCAAGGACTTGGGGGAGGGGGAATGAAGGAAGAAGAATACATCCATCTTCTAAAATACAATTACATAATAGGGAGCTTAAGTCGTGGCGTCAGTTACCATGGTAACGGCCAAACTGGCTCAAGCGTAACGTATTCTCGTGTGGGATGGTTGCTTTCAACATAATGTAGCTGATTTACTATTTTTCGGATGAAGAAAAATACACAAAGTAGGTTAAAAACCACTACAATTCAAATGGTATACTATCCATTTCCTATCCAAATTGGATAATGACTGGAAAAGTAAAGTTAAAAAAAAAAGAGTGGCTGTGTTAGATCAATGAGATAATGACTTGGAAAGTAAAGTTAGAGAGGGGCTGTGTTAGAACAATGGGATAATAACTGGGAAAGTAAACTTAAAGACTGACTGTGTTAGAACAATGGGATAATCACTGGGTAAGTAAAGTTAAAGAGTGACTGTGTTAGATCAATGGGATAATGAATGGAAAGTAAAGTTAGAGAGGGGCTGTGTTAGAACAATGGGATAATGACTGGGAAAGTAAACTTAAAGACTGACTGTTAGAACAATGGGATAATGGCTGGGTAAGTAAAGTTAAAGAGTGACTGTGTTAGAACAATGGGATAATGACTGGAAAAGTAAAGTTAAAGACTGACTGTGTTAGAACAATGGGATAATGACTGGGAAAGTAAACTTAAAGACTGACTGTGTTAGAACAATGGGATAATAACTGGGAAAGTAAACTTAAAGACTGACTGTGTTAGAACAATGGGATAATGACTGGGAAAGTTAAACTTAAAGACTGACTGTGTTAGAACAATGGGATAATGACTGGGTAAGTAAAGTTAAAGAGTGACTGTGTTAGAACAATGGGATAATGACTGGAAAAGTAAAGTTAGAGAGTGACTGTGTTAGAACAATGGGATAATGACTGGGATAGTAAAGTTACGAGTGGCTGTGTTAGAACACTGCGAGGTTCCTAGGTCTGTGAGCGCATGAAACAGTTGCTGTGAACCTGCAAGTGGTAATTTGACGTCAGACTTCGGTTCCCTATTAAAGGTCGCTCAAGAATGGCAAAGGCAAGGGACAGTGATATTGCCCTAGCAAGCAGGACAATGCCCTCAAGACTGACCATATATTATATGATCAGCACCCAAGCCTCCTCTCCATCCAAGCTAGGACCAGGGAGGGCCAGGCAGTGGCTGCTGATGACTCAACAGATAAACCTATAGGCTACACCAAATCCCCCCTCCTTAGCTCACAAGAATGGTCAGGTTGCAGACATTGAAGGAACAAACGAGTCTGAGCGAGACTCGAACCCCCAACTGGCACTTACCAAGTAGAGACGTTACTAATCAGGCCACAATAACCTTATTACGATTGTATAACGATCCGTTTGAAACTTAAAAAACCTTCCGTAATTGTCCTGGCGAAGGACAAGAGCTGATAAAATGAAGTCACCACACAGACGCCGTGTGTTTTTTACAAATTTGAAAAGAACTTACACAATTAAAGACAAAAGCTGGAAGGTCCCTACAAGTTAGCATTTGAATTCAATCCCACAACTGATACACACATTTCTGAAAACGACATACCAGGAAAGAATATGGTAAACAGACGCTATAACTCGAGGACATTAAAGACAGTGAAACAAATAGCATCTTACATAAGCAGGACTTGGAATGGGGTCGTAAGAGTTGACTGGAAATGAGAGGCCGGACAGACTTCTAATGGCGTTTGTCTATGCGTATATTTTCCCTTATCCCAGTTCTGAATGGGAGGGTTTACAGCCTCGGCTGCTCGTTTGATTGCTGGTTTAAACTCTGGCATTTGTAGAGTTTTATGGCTAGACCCGAAGGAGGGGTTTAGGAGGTCGTACTAATAACAAAACTGTGTGGTTGGTGAAATTATCCAATTTGCTGTTCTTGAGTCAGGCTGCATTTCCTTGATCCTGTCATCTCATTGCGTTTAATGCATCACCATAATCCTCATGAAGCAATGAACACCCATTTATCTGTAACAAGCCACAGAACAAACTTGCATAGCATGGTTTAAGAAAGCACAATTCTCAGTTTGAAAATTGCCTTGTAGGGAATTTTACAGTTGCCACTAAGGGTTTATTTTTCATCACTTGGAATTTTGATCCTTGTACAAATTATAAATACCACAGGATACTCCGGTCAGAAATTGTTCAATAAGAAATAAATCTTGTTGCATTGGCTTTGTGTTGTATGTAGACTTGAATTTTATAATATACAATGCCTCAATAGAAGTAAAGATAAACAAAGGCATTATATTGAAGTTATTGTTTTTTTCTAAATGTTGCTAAAACATTTTTCAACTGGTCTCATACAGCTCATTGCCTCCTTTCTACATAATTTCAACTGCTCTATTTCCATCACTGGTAAACTTGCTAAACTGGGTTCAAGATGTTTCTCCACTGGTATGT
Source organism: Palaemon carinicauda (assembly GCF_036898095.1). Lineage (NCBI taxonomy): Eukaryota > Metazoa > Arthropoda > Malacostraca > Decapoda > Palaemonidae > Palaemon > Palaemon carinicauda. The sequence goes on along the minus strand of NW_027169169.1, from coordinate 41,532 downwards.
CATGTTGTTTATGGATAAAATCTAGGTTAATTTGATTTCCTTCAATTGAACAAAGTAACTTCGAATACTCTCTGTTTAGCATAAAAAATAAAGTAATCGTTTATAGTAAAAACAGGGTCACTTTGCAATTTTTTAACCTGATAACGAAGACATTTCTAGACTTTAGTTCAATTTTTGGGGACGGAGGGAAGAAAGCTACGGAAATTGAATTACAATTATTTTACGTAAACTTCCATATAAATACTAATAACACATATAACAACTGTTTGGCTTGATCATATATCGTCAAACGTCTCTTGTCCCTATTTATATTGGGGTTAAACTGTACTCTAGATAAAAAAAAATCTATTTTCATAATAACCGAATAAATTTCGTATGTAACATCGCAGAAATTATTTTTACAGAGCCCTTTTGAAATATATTCAAACCTCCTTAGTAATTCTCTTCTAAATAAGAAAAAAATAATCCATAGTGGTATTTAACTAAAACGAGCTATTTTATTTCAATTATCAACTCGTACTGTACGAGGAACTTAATGAAAAAAATCTATTTTCCCCACCATAGCCAGTGCTATAAAATATGTAGTTTGTAATAGTCCTAAATTTCTGCGCGGACCTAACAAAATTGCCTTTGTACTACAAAATACCAATCTTTATAAAGGATACGGCAACTTATTTGCTTATGATGGGTAATATTCCCCGATTCTAAATTTACTGTTTTACACGCAAAAAAACTCTTTCAAGCAAAAATAATTACTTTCAAGTAAAAAATAACATTTACGAGAAAACGCTTTTAGTTTATGAGCAAACATATCTTTCCCATATAAAGACTACTGTACTTTCTATAACACATGGGGCAGGTTTCCCTGGTGGGAAAGTAAAATATCTAATATTAAAGTACAGCATTTTTTAAAGGTGATACAGTATACAATGTCTGCAAAATATGACAAGAGATTTACCATCAGCAATAGGTGATCACTATGCTTGAACCATGAAGCATTGCAAGATTAAGAATATCGACGATTGTAGGTCAAAAGTAAAAATTTTTAAAATATATGGAACCTCCTATATATAAACAATCAATATAACTCAAGATAGGAGCCATAGAACTGGAAATTTTATAGCACTAATGTTATGATTTTTAGAGAAAACCCCTATCGGAGACCTAAAACATATTGGATATTCTACCATCTCTTTCATGGCCAAAATAAAAACCAGTCCAAAACAAAACAATAGAAAGGAGGAGCAATATATGATCAGCAATTGTAAGATTAAGAATATCAACGACTTTAGGTCAAAAGTATAATTTAAAAAATATAAGGAACCTCTTCTGAGTAAACAATATGTATGAATTAAGATAGGAGCCATAGAACTGGAAATTTTATACCACTAATGTTATGATTTTTAAAGGAGAAAAAATCTACTGAAGATATGAAACATATTGGGTATTCTAGCATCTCTTTACATGGCCAAAATAAAAACCAGTCCAAAACAAAGCGACAGAAATGAGGAGCAACATATGATCAACATTGAAGCAGCAACAAATCCAGAAAATAGAAAAGCAATCATATCATGATGGAAATGTATCCCTGTATTATTTCAGAATTTCATAACCCACACTAGTGAAAACGAAAGATGAAACTTTATGTGTGGTAATCTTAGGTTAAATGTTAAAATTCTCAATGATAATGAAGCATGCGAATCATGGTATTTACATTATATATATATATATATATATATATATATATATATGAATAATACATATATAATATATGTGTATATATAAATATATATATATATATATATATATATATATATACATAAATATACTTTATGTACATATATATACATACATATATATATATATATATATATATATAATATATATACAAATATATATGTGTACATATATAAATATATATATATATTATATATATATATATATATATATATATATATATATATATATATATATATATATCACACACTATTTTGGTTACTGTTCCGTTATGTTCAAGACGGTAGTATTCCTCCACCTATCAGGCGATATCAGTCTGCAAGCCCCGTTACCTAACAATATTCTCACCAAAACACGTCCTCCGGTGGACAACATTAAACGAACTTAAAAAAAAAAAAAAACACGTCGAATATATTTTTGTTTATTCCAGGAACAACAACATTAATCTTTAAAACAGAAAATAATATCTAATAATAAATATTGTAAGCTTTTAATTCAGATGACTGGAATGCATATGCTCCTTTAAATTAAAAAATGTATTCAAACCAGAAAGACCTGGATTGTAATCCTGCAACTTTTTAGATTAAATATTTCCTTCTATTTTCCCGCTCGCAAGAAGCGTTTTATGCCAGCTTTCTGTGTAAATAATCTCTACGGGCTGCAAGATTGCAAGAGACCGGGTCTGGCTGGAAGGGCCATGCAAATCTACAACAAGTAAATAAGATAGATCATCCCAACGTTTCTGTTCAAACTTATGATCAGCAAAAGTCAATACGATAATTATTTTTTTGAATACAAAGTAATTCACTTATCCTAAAACTATTATAGTTCAATTCAACTGAAAACTTGAATAAACAGTCAATATATTGTATACGTCATCCAGCATTCAATTTTAAATACATAATTCCGTCGTCCAAAAAAACTTGGACAATACTCCCCATTATTCTCGTCTAAGGCATTCTCCTTCGTACCGAACCCTGCTCTCTCTCTCTCTCTCTCTCTCTCTCTCTCTCTCTCTCTCTCTCTGTAAAATATGAGTTAGCCTCGTCTCTCTCTCTCTCTCTCTACTTGAAAAATATGAGTTAGCCTTCTCTCTCTCTCTCTCTCTCTCTCTCTCTCTCTCTCTCTCTCTCTCTCTCACTTTTGCTCACCCGTGACCTGTAAGGGGAGAGAGGGCCGACCTCTGGGGGTGACGCATAAACATGTTTGCCTGGCACCATCAGAAGGACACATGCCGTGGGAAACCAAGCTCTGGAAGAACCCCCCTCCCCCCCCCCCCCCCTTTCTTCTGGAGGACACTCAGCACAAGAAGAACTTCGTCTAAATTAAAGAAAAGCATCTCGCTCACTAAAGCGTGTTGACAGGTCCGCAGCGGCTAACATTAGGTAGGAATGAGGACCCCTCTTCATTCCAGACTCTTTCTCTCTTCTTTCTGTTCCCTGTCTGGTTCCTGATTCACAGGGCGTTGATACTCGTTAAAGCACTCCGCAGTTGGCCATGTTTTAGAAGATGGAAGAAACATGCTTTTTATTGTGATAAACCACCATATAAAGAATAAGCATAGTTGGCCATGGTTTATAAGGCAGAAAAAACATGTTCTTGATATTGATAAACCGCCATATAAAGAATAAGCTTAGTTGGGCCATGTTTTAGAAGACAGAAGAAACAAGCTTTTTATTGTGATAAACAACCGTATATAGAATAAGCATAGTTGGCCATGCTTTAGAAGATAGAAGAAACATGCTTTTTATTGTGATAAACCTCCATATAAAGATGAGCATAGTTAGCCGTGTTTTAGAACAGAAGAAACATGCTTTATATTGTGATAAACAGCCATATACACAATAAGCATAGTTGGCCATGGTTTAGAAAACAGAAAAAACATGCTTTTTATTGTGATATACAGCCATATAAAGAATAAGCATAGTTGGCCATGATTAAGAAGGCAGAAGAAACATGCTTTTTTATTGTGATACACACCCATATAAAGAATAAACATTACCGAATACTTTAGTGTATTCTGAAACGAAATTAACGAAATTAAACGAAATTTTACTGTATGATCATGAGCAAGAAACAAATTATTTTCCTATTAGTGAAACTTCTTGCTAATGATACCAATTATTAATTATTAGTCTTTGATTGCAAATGTATTACGACCTATTATTCATAAACACAATTCTACCACATTTCTTACATGAAAAATTATGCATTTCCAAAATGCTTCTAAATAAAATAGGAGTATAAAAAATGTATTCACAATTCGCAAAATGCAAGAGAAATTATTACCCGACC
>NW_027169169.1:27500-30000 GCF_036898095.1 Palaemon carinicauda | reverse complement strand
AATGTCTATAAAATAAAAATATTAAAGAAATTGACAGCACACAAATAAGGAAATACTCATACACATACATATAAAATACGCATGAAATTACAAATCAAATCAAGTAAAATATATATAAAAAAAAACACATAAAACAAATGACAAACATATGATCAAACACTTTGAGTCCGGTCTCCATTTGACTATTAAAACAAACGAGTATACATATAAGTCTACCCAAACTCGTTCTGGAAAAACTGAAAATAAAAACGACGTTAGGGGGGGGGGGTCATCCCCATATGTAAAAATAAAATATTCTGGGATGAAATGATAGTGGGAAGTGTGAACGAGGGGCGTGATAAGGTAAGGAAGATTATTCAGAAAAAGGATACGATCCCCCTCAAGATAGATAACCACTTAAAGATTTCCTATATGAATTGCAAAACCTTCACCCATCTCTCTCTCTCTCTCTCTCTCTCTCTCTCTCTCTCTCTCTCTCTCACTGTGGTAGTCAGCTATCCAGCCAATTCGTCTATCAAAAAGATTGAAAAATCTGATTTCGGAGAATCTTAAAAATGAAAAGTATTATGTAAGTCCGCTACAGCATTAAAAGATTTTTCAATAATTTTCCGATATCTCCGCTGAATCAGCATAAATTCACACGGTTCATCTTTTTTCCCCTCATCTCTCTCTCTCTCTCTCTCTCTCTCTCTCTCTCTCTCTCTCTCTCTGATTTTAGAGAAATAATTCCTTTTTTTTCTCTGGACCACCACTGATTACTATCATCATTATTAATATTATTAATGTTATCCTTAAGGTTAGTGTGAATTAACATACTGGTATGAAGTGGAGTAAAATAGGTGAAAAAATCGGACAAAATAATTGCCTGAACTTAGATGACAAAATACATCAAAGTCTTCCTGAACCACAGAAAGAGAAATTCATAATTTAAGTAACTAAAGACCAATAACCAAAAATATTACAAAGTCAAAAAGTATTTCTAAATATTTCGTGGATAAAAAAATACCAAAGAATAAATGTACCTGCGGGACAAGAAAAATATAACAGTAAATAAAAAATAAATTAAAAAAAAAAACTTGAATATTCCACTTGGAGCCGGAGAGAAGGAGGAAGGGATTGAATGATGCATCAGTAATCTGAGACGATATCCATTTGGTTGGTCTTAATCTATTTACATGAGGATGTCTGGTAAGGTCGTTCATCTTTCATGAGGGCCAACGTACGCCTGGAATTCCGTTCATGAGATAAATGTTCACACATATACACAAAACAATACGGTAGAAACTAAAGGGACAATCAGTAGAGAGCATGCCTTCGCTAAGCCAGGCAGTCTTGCTTTGTTTTTATTCCAGTGCATATTTGTACTTCGAAGTATTTTATTAAAAACACAATAGATTTGTCCTTGGGTCATACCCCATCAAGTTTCGTTTTCATTGGTTTATTAGTTTTAGCGTAATGCTGTTCACTCCTTTTGTGGATGGATTGTATCAAGGATGACCTTCGATCAACGGGATTAACCGGTGTGGGACAGGGGTAGATGGAGAAAGCTGGCCAGAAACATCGACCCCACATAAAAGTAGGAAAGGGTGCAGACAAAAAAGAAGAAGAAGAAGAAGCGTAATGCTGATCACAAATAGAAAATAAACTAACAAAATATTTTACCTTTACAAAACATTGTGATTATTTTCAAAGTACTGCTGCGTACTTATACTTTAATGTACTTAATCCAAAATGTTACAGATTCATTCTTGGGTTATACCCAACATGACTACCAAGTTTGATCAAAATCGGTAGAGTAGTTTTTGTGTAAAGTTGCTCACAAACAAATAAGTAAAATGGAAAACCACTCAGAGTGTGCAGACCTCCACCATGGCAGCTTATTTCTCGAAACCCGCTTGCCTTTCCCTAAATCAATTAAACCATAGGCGTATTTGAAGTGTGTGTGACAACCGTGTGCGAACTTGGGTTTAAGGTTAGGGTTAATTCGGTTGAACTTTTGCTCGACCTTGACCTTTGACCTAGGAATTTAAAAATGTAATCCCTTCCACGTCTCAACATAACAATTAATCCCTGAAAGTTTCAATACCCTACGAGTAAAATTGTGGCCAGGAAGTTGTTCAAAAATGGACAAACAGAGGCGAAAACATAAATCTCCTTACAACTTCATTGGCGGAGTTGATAAACTAACAAACAGACGGGGCTGAATACATACCCTTCGCAAAATCTTGCATTTTTGCATAGGAAAATATTAACACAAAATATAATACCATTAGCCCATTTGTTAGCAAACACTCACCAATAAGAAAGTGTTGTGTGATTTATTATAACACAAAGAGTTCAAAACACAGGTTGAATTATTTCACTCGTAATTGATATAACATAAAAACAAACACAAACACCGTGAAAGACGAGGCTAAAGATATTAACTTCTCGGTAATTTGTTCACAGGCGCAAGTAAAAACAGTAGGGTGAAAACATAAGCTCACACCAACTTTGCTGT
>NW_027169169.1:10000-20000 GCF_036898095.1 Palaemon carinicauda | reverse complement strand
GAAATTATAAACAAGAGACTAATAAATAATATGACCAAAGTCTGTATTTCACGTTCATCAATTTGTTAGTCTTCATAAATTATTCTTTTTTTCCTGGTTTATTTATTTTCACTTCTAAACATTCCGTACTACAAAAGGAAGCAACCCTTTCAATTTAATGGTCGTTCTTAATCTTCTCCCACTTTATGCATACAAAATTATAATGCCAAAAATTCATAAATTTAAAATCGAAAATGTCGCTTTGACCTGGTGAATAAGTCTCCTAAAATCTTCCTTCTGACTTCAACGCACAGTGGAACCAACCAGTCGGTCGATTTGTGCCGGGTCGCTTCGAGACGTAAGACAATTTTTGATTTCCTGCTCCACTGAAGACGGTCCTCGCATGCAAGCAGGGCAATCATGAAACAAGGCGAGGCGAGACGAGAAAAGCGGCCGCGACATACCAAGTCTTTCGCAGGCATTTCTTTTTAAAAATGTCACATTTATCCGACGTTGCAAACAAAGCAGTTCTGGTGAATTAGACATGACAAACGAAGCAGTTCTAGTGTCTTCGAATCAGCGAACGAATTAGCTCTATAGTATTCGACACACCAAATGAAGCAAATCTAATGTATTCGACTTAGCAAACGAAGCAGCTCTATTGTATTCGACACGACAAACGTAGTAGCTCTATTGTATTCAACACACCAAGCGAAGCAGCTCTAGTATATTTGACACAGCAAACGAAGCAGCTCTATTGTATTCGACACGACAAACGAAGCCTTTCTAATGTATTCAACACAGCAAACGAAGCCATTCTAAAGTATTCGACACAGCAATCGAAGTAACTCCAGTGCATCGATAAGCTGTTTCTGATAAAAGATTTGTTCTTCGTCGTTCGAAGGAACCTAGTCACGATACCTAAAATTGTAACTATGGACCAACCCTTCTAAATGTGTACAAAATTCTCTTTTTTAGATATTCTTATGTATTGGTACCACTGTCTTATCATATGTAAACAAAATTATGCAAGTTTTGAAAAAAACAAGTAAAACACCATTGACGTTCTAAAAATACAATTTTTTCGAATCCTGTGGAAACTTATATAACTATTTACATCTTAATATTGCTTAAACATTTGGCTATAGTGCGTTCAAATATTAATATTCTTTTAAAAAGACATGTATATCGACCTTATGGTACCATAAGATTTTTTTAAAAGACATGTATATCGACCTTATGGTACCATAAGATTTTTTAAAAAGACATGTATATCGACCTTATGGTACCATAAGATTTTTTAAAAAGACATGTATATCGACCTTATGGTACCATAAGATTTTGTAAAAAGACATGTATATCGACCTTATGGTACCATAAGATTTTTTTAAAAGACATGTATATCGACCTTATGGTACCATAAGATTTTTTAAAAAGACATGTATATCGACCTTATGGTACCATAAGATTTTTTAAAAAGACATGTATATCGACCTTATGGTACCATAAGATTTTTTAAAAAGACATGTATATCGACCTTATGGTACCATAAGATTTTTTTAAAAGACATGTATATCGACCTTATGGTACCATAAGATTTTTTAAAAAGACATGTATATCGACCTTATGGTACCATAAGATTTTTTTAAAAGACATGTATATCGACCTTGTGGTACCTCCATAAGTTCACAAACCCCGAACCTAGTTAAAACTTGCGATACTATTTTATTCTTTCTTGAACTTCCTCTCCCGTTCACGACTACGAACATTCTTCAGGTTTCTCCTTGCGTCAGATCACATCTTCCCTTTATGAAACTCAACAAAAGGGAATTGGGGAGCTCCAACTCTATCGGCCGTCGGCAGATCTGAAGAGGCATTGTCAAATCTCTTTGACAACGGAGAGCAGACGTAGTATGACGTCCGTCTGTTATATCACGATACGTCCACACACCATACTCCTCCCTGAAACGTATTGAAGTCGCTCACCCCTCCCCTAAATTAGTAATCTTGTCATTACTCTCATTGTCGTCGTCATCTCTCTCTCTCTCTCTCTCTCTCTCTCTCTCTCTCTCTCTCTCTCTCTCTCTCCCCAAGAAACTCATTGAAGTCACTCACCCCTCCCCTAAATTAGTAATCTTGTCATTACTCTCATTGTCGTCGTCATCTCTCTCTCTCTCTCTCTCTCTCTCTCTCTGAAACTCATTGATATCACTCACCCCTCCCCTAAATTAGTATATCTTGTCATTACTCCCATCATCATCATCATTCATTCTCTCTCTCTCTCTCTCTCTCTCTCTCTCTCTCTCTCTCTCTCTCTCTCTCTCTCTCTCTCTCTCTCTCTCTCTCTCGGCCAGTCTTCGCACGTCACTAAAAGCCAATCTATTGCTAACTCATTTAGTACCATTGTCAATATCCTGTCATTAGAGGCTGACAATGGCGTTGCTTTCCATTCATGAAGCCTTACGACGGACAAACGCGTCTAGCAGCAGCCATTTACCAATCAACTTGTATTGAGGGAGATGAACGACCCGCTTTATCTCGTATAACAGGGTGTAATCAAGTTGATACATATGATGACAGGCCTGAGAGACAAGTCCGTAATGTAAGAGAGAAATGAGTGTATTGAAATTTTGAAAGCCATCTTGATGGGTTTAAGTTTATAGGCCTTGAAATAAAATGTGGTTTACAGCGAACTTCAATTAAGGAGGTTTAAAAATTTTCATTATGATGATAAACAAACACACACGAAAGCCTGAAAAATAATTAAGAGATGGAACAAACTAAATTCTTGTGATATAAATTTCACTTTACCGTCTTTTATGTAACAGTATTTCCCAATGACAAACAACTGAGATTCTTTACAGTATTATAAATGGGTGTAATTAAATAGATCAATATGATGAGAATGATATATATACAAGAATCTTTTAAACATGAATCTCAATTGGGTTAGAATCCGACATACATTGAGTAGCCTATTCATAGAGTAAAACAAATCTCTTATAAAAGATATCATAAAATATTGCGAAATGTATATAATTTTCTTTTTCTCAAACGTATTCTTATTCAAATAACTACGAGCAAACGACATATTTTGGCGCTAAACACCTAATAATCTTCAAGCACCTTACGTAAAGGATTGCAATATCCACAATATTCGGCCGATGCTGATCTAATGTAAATTGATTTGAAAAACAACTGTAATAAAATACAGTTTGGAAATAAAGTAAGAACCAATTATTCAATTACCAATGTGGTATTACACTGAGGCACAGTTCCATTACTTGTAAAATTTCCAGAAGTGAATTATCCGGTTAATACGATTATCTAGTTTTCCCTTCCTTTTTCCATTCGCTTTACCATGGAAAACTAATCGTCAATCTCCTTTCTATCTTTATCTTTCCGTTTTTTAATTTACATTTTCCAAGTCAGAAGGATACCTTTTCCAGCACTTCAATCCCAAGTCTTTAAAAGGCCAGTCTCTGAAATTTACCCCAATTCCTCTAAATTTCAAAATCAAATCAATTATCCATTTTATATTCCAGAACTAGAAACTATTCCGAGGTCTTAGGGCAGTCTCTAAAATTTACAGCAATTCTTCTAAATTTCAAAATCAAATCAATTACCCATTTTATATTCCAGAACCAGACACTATTCCGAGGTCTTAGGGCAGTCTCTAAAATTTACCCCAATTCCTCTAAATTTCAAAATCAAATCAATTATCCATTTTATATTCCAGAACCAGAAACAATTCCGAGGTCTTAGGGCAGTCTCTAAAATTTACCCCAATTCTTCTAAATTTCAAAATCAAATCAATTACCCATTTTATATTCCAGAACCAGACACTATTCCGAGGTCTTAGGGCAGTCTATAAAATTTACTGCAATTCTTCTAAATTTCAAAATCAAATCAATTACCCATTTTATATTCCAGAATCAGAAACTATTCCGAGGTCTTAGGGCAGTCTCTAAAATTTACTGCAATTCTTCTAAATTTCAAAATCAAATCAATTATCCATTTTATATTTCAGAACCAGACACTATTCCGAGGTCTTAGGGCAGTCTATAAAATTTACCCAATTCTTCTAAATTTCAAAATCAAATCAATTACCCATTTTATATTCCAGAACCAGACACTATTCCGAGGTCTTAGGGCAGTCTCTAAAATTTACTGCAATTCTTCTAAATTTTCAAAATCAAATCAATTATCCATTTTATATTCCAGAACCAGACACTATTCCGAGGTCTTAGGGCAGTCTCTAAAATTTACCGCAATTCTTCTAAATTTCAAAATCAAATCAATTACCCATTTTATAATCCAGAACTAGAAACTATTCCGAGGTCTTAGGGCAGTCTCTAAAATTTACTGCAATTCTTCTAAATTTCAAAATCAAATCAATTATCCATTTTATATTCCAGAACCAGAAACAATTCCGAGGTCTTAGGGCAGTCTCTAAAATTTACTGCAATTCTTCTAAATTTCAAAATCAAATCAATTATCCGTTTTATATTCCAGAACCAAAAACTATTCCGAGTTTTATTCTTTGGCGTAAAAAGATCTGTTTTCAAAATGACATTTACGCACCAGAACCAATCATCACTTTTATATTACAGAACTGAAATCTACCATTTAGTTTTACGCAGTAGGGGGCTAACAGGTTACTGTGTACCCTGCGTGGAACACTGTGGGCAATGCTGGGTTTCAATCTGAGGCAAGTAAAGTTGGTTTCTACCTTTTTGAATTGATTTTTCACGACATATTAGAGATAAAGAAATATATAATAAAATAAATAAATACATGGAATAATAATAATAATAATAATAATAATAATAATAATAATAATAATAATAATAATAATAACTATTATCTATACCGCCCAGCCAATCACTTCCCTTCGCTCAATTTCATTAATAACAACAACAACAACAACAACAATAATAAATAATAATAATAATAATAATAATAATAACAATAATAATAATAATCTATACGGCCCAGTCAATCATTTCCCTTCGCTCAATTTCATTAACAACAACAACAACCACAACAACAACAACAACAACAACAACAACAACAACAACAACAATAATCTATACAGCGCAAGTCAATCATCTCCGGTCACTCAATTTGATTAATAATAATAATAATAATAATAATAATAATAATCTATATAACCCAAGCCAATCATTTCCCGTCACTCAATTGCATTAATAATAATAAAAACAACAACAACAACAACAACAATAATAATAATCTATACGGCCCAAGCCAATCATTTCCCGTCACTCAATTTCATTAACAACAACAACAACAACAACAACAACAACAACAACAATAATAATAATAATAATAATCTCTACAGCCCAAATCAATCATTTCCCTTCGCTCAATATCATTAATAACAACAACAACAACAACAACAATAACTACAACAACAACAACAAATAACAATAATAGTAATCTATACAGCCCAAGCCAATCATTTCCCGTCACTCAATTTCATTAACATACTTCGGAATTTCAAAGATATAATCATAAGCTCTTAATAACCATAAGAGGATCTTCATATCCATCACTAAAAGCATTGCTTATTTGGATACTGGAATATATCGCTTATCAATATCATGGCAACGAGCTGTGCATTTGGAACTTGAAAGCAAAGACGTATGTTCAAACATGAGTTTCGAGGCACATTAACCAATGCAAATTATAAGCATATTGAAAAAACGAAGATTATATATATAAGCACATTCATAAGATTTAATTAAATAATTCACACACATTATATATATATATATATATATATATATATATATATATATATATATAGGTATGTATATATATATATATATATATGCATAGGTATGTATATATAAAATATATATATATATAATATAAATATATATAAATATATATATACATATATATACATAGGTATGTATATATAAAATATATATATATAATATAAATATATATAAATATATATATACATATACATACATATATATATACATATATACATACATATATATACATATATACATATATATACATAAAATGTATGTATGTATGTATATATGTATAAATATACTTATGGTTAAATACCAATTTAAAGCCACAAAAAAAAACACATGTATACATGTTTCGTACATGATCTTCGCACTCCCCAAGAGAAATTAGTTCACTAACTTTCAACTGGGTTCTACAAGGCACTAGAGGAGTTAGAAGGTCAAGGTTTACATGGGTAAGGGATATGAAGCGTGAAGTAGGAAATGATGAATGGAGAAGTATTGATTTGAAAACTTAAGATAAGAGACGACTGGCGAAATTTAAGGGGCCCTTTGCATCAATAAAAGTAGGAGGAGGAGATATATATGTATGTATATAGAGAAACAGCATACAATATTATTATTTCAATCAAACCTATCGGAGCTGGAATAGTTCAGAGGCGATCACTCTAATCGTACTGCATATAATCAATGCAGACAATTCACTATATGACTTAACCATAATTCATAAACACCTGCAAAAATCCCAGCAAAGAAAACTAAATAAGATATAAGAATATTATCAAAAGCTTCATCCACATAGAATAGTTACGAATCCTCCAGAGATGGTTCCTAGCACAGTAGTTTCAACCCGTTGGTGAATATCTTGTCTACTCCGTTTCTCCATTATCTCCTAACAAATCTTTATATCAAAGGTCTATAATGAGTCAGTCGTATGATGAGGTGAAGGTAGAAGGGGTCTTATAATATTGCAATGCTTTTAATATTCATAAAAAATCACCAAATGGAACAAATTAGAACGAGAAAAGTTCAAGATTTTCAATTTTATTTATTACATACCAATGAGTAACTTACTAATATTGCAATGCTTTTAATATTCATAAACAAAAAACCACACCAAACAGAACAAATTAAAACAATGAGAAAAAATAAAAATTTTCAATTTAATTTATGCAAATCAATGAGTATCTCTAACTAAACATTTACTGATGCTATACCTACATAAATAAAAGTTTACAAACCGAAGCAAACATCTAGTCCAAGGAGCCACCAATACAAAACGGAACAATCACAACAATAGCAACGACAGAATTGATAAAGTAAAAGTTTGACGTCATCAACCAACGAGACTGATTCAGCTGTCATAAACAGAGCGATTTGCATAAATTAAAATCAAACTTACTCTCTGACCAAACTTCCTCCAAACAATCATTCACCCGCTGATTGAAATCCCATGTCACAGACACCCGCAGAGTTTGCCTTTGCGCGTGTCACAGAAGAGCTCCAGATTGTTATTTTTATCTCTATCACTCCTTTCCAGCTTGTTGATCTTATCTCTATCACACCTTTCCAGCTTGTTCTTATCTCTATCACACCTTTCCTGCTTGTTCTTTTTATCTCTACAGTATCATACCTTTCCAGCTGCTTGTTCTTATCTCTATCACACCTTTCTAGCTTGTTCTTTTTATCTCTATCACCCCTTTCCAGCTTATTCTTTTTATCTCTATCACACCTTTCCAGCTTGTTCTTTTTATCTCTATCACCCCTTTCCTGCTTGTTCTTTTGATCTCTATCACCCCTTTCCCTGCTTGTTCTTTTTATCTCTATCACACCTTTCCAGCTTGTTCTTTTCATCTCTATCACACCTTTCCTGCTTGTTCTTTCGATCTCTATCACCCCTTTCCAGCTTGTTCTTCTTATCTTTATCACACCTTTCTAGCTTGTTCTTTTTATCTCTATCACTCCTTTCAGCTTGTTCTTTATATCTCTATCACACCTTTCCCCTTTGGTCTTTTTATCTCTATCACACCTTTCCAGCTTGTTCTTTTTATCTCTATCACCCCTTTCCAGCTTGTTCTTCTTATCTTTATCACCCCTTTCCAGCTTATTTTTATCTCTATCATCCCTTTCCAGCTTGTTCTTTTAATAGAGTCAGTAGAAAATTCATATTTTCGTTTTTATACCTTATTTTATTTCTGTTTCTTTTAACCGTTTAATCTCTCTCTCTCTCTCGCTCTCTCTCTCTCTCTCTCTCTCTCTCTCTCTCTCTCTCTCTCTCTCTCAAACGGCATCCTTCGCTCGAAATTCCAAATCAATCAGAAAGCGAGTTATTAGTCCGCAACTTGAGTGCCTGAACACGATTTCACATTTCTGCAGCATTATGTATTTGAGGCTCTGGGCACCGTGATAAGGATTCGCACAGTTCCGGGTTGAGAGAGGGAAGGGGAAATCCAAATTTAAATCTAACGAAATCGAGTGTCATAGTTAAGTAAATTCCTATGTTTTACTAATAAATCATTTCTATATCGAACTCTGACTCTGAAAATGGTTTTGGTCAATAAAATATATAAGGGAAAGATAACTAAAATTGGTCAATTATAATGATTAATGAAGAGAATTTACTGGATACATTTGTGTTCATTAAAATACCAAGATGAAGAAACATGAATGAGAGACTAAAGAAATTTAAGGACTTGTGTATAATTAGACATTCTGAGCTTAGCTTGGGGGAAAATATTGGTTGTGTCCTAAAAAATAAGTTATCATAGATTGGCAAGGTTATAAATAAGTGGAGCTTAATCATAACAGCTGTAGTTTGATATTCCATTCTGACATTACTCCCTTCGCGAAATTACAAGACTTCTCTGCAAAATTACGAGAATGTTCTGTTACGCGAACTAAAAACTAAAAAGTAACAAATTACAAAACTGTTCCTAAATGTCTTATTCATTATCATTCGCACCATTATAGCCAATATAAAACTCTAATTGGAAAAGCAGAATGCTACAAGCCCAAGAGCTCCAACATGGAAAGCAGCTCGGTGCAGAAACGAAATAAGAGAAATAAAGAATCGACTTCAAATGTAATATTAAAAAAATACAAAATACATTACAGTAGCAACACTAAATAAATGTCACGGATAAAATATGAAACGAGACTTATGCCAACCTGTTAAACAGAAAAAGAATTGCAACAATTTTGATCTTCTAAAGATTTACCAATTCAATTACCAGATTAGGAAAATCATTCCACTATCTGGGAACAGCTGGAATAAAACTTCAAGAACAATGTGTAGCATTTATGCAGTATTTTGCAATAAAATAAAAAATGCAAGTCTGAATAAACAGAATTCCTTTTACAATATACTGGATAGTACTGTCTAAGAAGATGTAAATGGGTGGTACTGTCTAGGTCAGGAAGATGTAAATGGATGGTACTGTCTAGGAAGATGTAAATGGATGGTACTGTCTAGAAAGATGTAAATGGATGGTACTGTCTAGGAAGATGTAAATGGATGGTACTGTCTAGGAAGATGTAAATGGATGGTACAGTCTAGGAAGAAGTAAATGCAAAGAATGGTCAGAATTATGACAAGGAGAGTGGTAGGCTAAATTAATTGAATTTCAAAAGTGAAATATACAAAAATGAACCTTTATGCTAAAATTGCATCATACAATTGATTAATGTTCGGAAGTGTTAATAAAATGCACTTTTTTATCGAAAGCAAACATTTCCCGGAACATTTTCGAACGTTAATTCAAAGAACATTTCCCGGAACATTTTCGAACGTTAATTCAAAGAACATTTCCCGATACATTTTTGAACGTTAATTCAAAGAACATTTCCCGATACATTTTTGAACGTTAATTCAAAGAACATTTCCCGACACATTTTCGACTGTTAATTCAAAGAACATTTCCAGGAACATTCTCGAACGTTAATTCAAAGAACATTTCCCGACACATTTTCAAACGTTAATTCAAAGAACATTTCCCGGAACATTTTCGAACGTTAATTCAAAGAACATTTCCCGATACATTTTTGAACGTTAATTCAAAGAACATTTCTCGGAACATTTTCGAACGGTTATTCAAAGAACATTTCCCGGACCATTTTCGAACGTTAATTCAAAGAACATTTCCGACACATTTTCGAACGTTAATTCAACGAACATTTCCCGGAACATTTTCGAACGTTAATTCAAAGAACATTTCCCGACACATTTTCAAACG
>NW_027169168.1:25000-44396 GCF_036898095.1 Palaemon carinicauda | reverse complement strand
ACATAAAAACTGTAAATTAACTCTCTCTCTCTCTCTCTCTCTCTCTCTCTCTCTCTCTCTCTCTCTCCTCTCTCTCTCTCTCTCTCTCTGTCACATAGTCACATACCTACCAGTGCTTGTGACAGTTTCAAGGGAACAAGTCGGGACTTTCCTAAGTTCAGGAATAGATCCTAGATGACATGGCTGAAAGCAAGGTTTTACCTCCAGCAGTTTGGAGAGAGAGAGAGAGAGAGAGAGAGAGAGAGAGAGAGAGAGAGAGAGAGAGAGAGAGAGAGAGAGAGAGAATCTAATACTTAAGACTAATATTCATAAATTGATTAAATTGATTTTGATCATATAAAATTATAAACAAAAAATTCAAGTAAATTGAAAAAGGAATTTCTGAATAATTTAAAATATAGGATTTTTCCGCGAAGGAGTCCTTTATCTTTATCTTTATCTCTCTCTCTCTCTCTCTCTCTCTCTCTCTGAAGACGTTCTTCTCCGAGGAGGAATGCAAGAAAATGAAGACGACTTATTTTTGTTAGATTTTCAAAAGTGTCTTGAAAATTTGAGTAAAATTGATGAAGAAAACGTCAGCGTTCATCATATCTCTCCCCATCCGCAACTGGGAAAGACACGTTCGAGCCCCAAACTAAGAAAGGAAACTACTGTAGTTAAAATCATGGTAACTTATTGTTAGCAATCGAGCGAGGATATATGAAGTACTTAGCTTGAAATAATAAAATAATTATGAACCTGAGAGTTAGTTGGAAGCAGCACGTCTTAGCCGAGGTGAGGATGGGTTAGAAACTTCATCGTAAAAGATTTAATACACTACGAAGAGGTTTCCTTCAATAGTTAATGGCGTATTCTTATAAAATGGTAAATCATTTTCAAAGCTCAACTTTAATGATAATGTTTGAGGGGAGAATTAATATGCGTATAGAGAATCATGAATATTAATAGGAAATGAAGTATACTTTAGAAAGGGTAAATCATTTTCAAAGCTTAACTATGATAATATATTTGAGACGGAGAATTAAAATGAGTATAGAGAATAATACACTTCAATAAAGCTTAACTTAGATAATATATTTGAAGGGACAGTTAAGATGCATATAGAGAATAACACACTTCAATAAAATGAAGTATATTTTAAAAATGGTAAATCCTTTTCAAAGCTTAACTTAGATAACAATCTTTGAGGGCAGAGTTAAAATACGTATCAATTAGTTCTTTAAGGTTTCCATGATGCGTATAGAAAAGGGCATGAAATATAAAGACAGTTAAAGAATACATGGAAATCGCATTGGGGTTAATCCCTACGCTTCTGAAGCGGTTCATTATCAATTTCAAAGGGACGTCAACTCTTTGTTTTCGTCTATGAATCTTGAAGAGATTTAAACATTGAGCCTAATGGGAGGTCACTGACTATGACATTATGAAGTAAGGTCGCTGTGGGTCATTTATGAGGTGCCACGGGTCATTTGGGAGAGATAGAAATGTAATGTATTATTACTGTAGGTTTTGGTAAATAAGTTTACCAGTTAGCATTGATAATGTATGAGGCATTATTTCAACATGTGATATTTCTTTTGGATTCCGATGATCAATGCATTTTGATTCATAAAAATCTTAGTTCTAATCATTATTATTATTATTATTATTATTATTATTATTATTACTAGCTAAGATAAAACTATTTGGAAAAGAAGGGTGCTATAAGCGCAAGGGCTCCAATAAGAAAAAATAGCCCAGTGAGGAAAAGAAATAAGGAAGTAAATAAGCTACAGAAGTAGTAATGAACAATTAATGTAACATATTTCAAGAACAGTAATATTATTAGAATAAATCTATAATAAATAAACTATAAAAAGAAGTTGATGGAGGTATATGCTCTTTGAGTGACATATGCAAGCGGTAAAAACAATGTCTCCAGAAAAAAAAAGAAAAAAAAACTCGGGTGTCATACTGGAAAAAAGTTAGAATCTTTTTTTCTCTATAATATTGCTTTGGGTATCAACTGTCTTAGGATATTTCATAATTTCTATAAAAAAATTCTTAATCGCCATTAAAATCTATCAGTGATGAAATTTTCAATAATTGGTTCAAGATAACCCAGAGGCTTACAGATCTCTCTCTATATAATAAAGGGAAAGTAACTGGATATACATACATACATATATATATATATATATATATATATATATATATATATATATGTATGTATGTATGTATATGTATATATATTGTATATTTCCGTCACTCCCAACCCCAGCCATCGGGTTGGGGAGAGGTAGTAGTCATACCCTTGTGGGAGTGTGGTGCGTGTGCATGTCTTATCTGGATATTTAGCAGTCATTTTTGACGGGTCACGTAAACTAGTAAAAACATATTGTAAGACTACGCTGATATCGACAAAATGCTTCCACTAAATTTGGCATTGCAAGATTTATTAGCAAGAGGTATATTGCAGAGTATATTGACATCGGTGTATGCTTTGCATGTTCTATGACGTCAGGGAATGAAGTGAGTATAACGATATGCTGAATATGAATTTACAATCAATCGCAAAAAGGGCAATTAAAACATCATATTCTTATCAGTATTAATATCAACAAGATAATTATGCTTTCTACAATATTAAAACAGGTGTTCGATTTTACTCAATGCAATTATAGACAATATAATATCGTTTGTATATACAATTCACTTGAATGAATATAATTACGAACTTCCATGAAATTATATACAATTGGTATCCAATATTCAACGCTAATACTTCAAATACTTCAGGCCATTATATAATTAATGGCTATAGTATTAATTTGGGCAAGCAAAGGGAATTTACATATAATTCTTTCATGAAAGATTTATAATTCTAGTCATGAAATGTCAAATATGATAACTACAGTACATCCGAGAAATAGTTTAGCAATTACATCTAAAAGCAATTCTCCCAACAGCAAACTAAAATTTGAAGCGATGAAATAAATTTCCAGCATTGATATTGTCTTGCGCATATATATATATATATATATATATATATATATATATATATATATATATATATATATATATACATAGATTTACATATATCTACATATATATTGTACACCTATTTATGCATATGCATATATATATATATATAGTTTTTCACATTTACTCGTGATTTTCATTTATTCATATAAGCCACAAATACCTTTTAATATCGAATTCGCTATGCCTCAGGTTTAGAGACCCAAGGGGAGAGAAGCCTTGGGCGCTGGTCATGTGTTTTAATGGTTAGTCTCTAGGTCTAGGATATTGTCGTGTGTCTTGCCTCTACCAATCATGAGTAACCTTTAAACAGGAAAGCTAGGTCATTGTCTTTGGAAATGAGGAATTTAAAAAAAGTATTTGGTAGTTTTCATACAGGTGCAAGGATGAAAAAGTAAATTGCAAAGGTTGAAGCAAAATGTAAATCTATTTGGAGAGAGTGGTATTCTAATTTCCTTATTAACATAAATCTTTTAAGTTGGTTCGACTGGAAAATGGATGAGAATGATTTATTGGAAAAATGCAATTAACACGTTTTCAGTTGAAGGACACTAGAGGAAATGAGTTTTGTGTTGATACATGATTGAATTTTGTGGTCAATGAGTCACGGGGGTTGTTAATAAGGAAAACAAATAAGAGGTGAAGGGCGATGGGGAACCTTAGAGAGGTTTAAGAAAAAATGAAAACCTTTTATTCAATACATGAAAAATTATATGACAGTGATGGTTAAGGTAGTGCTGAAGGGAGAAACAGACAAAAGATGGTAATGTTTGCAAAGGGAAGGGCGACTTAAAAGTAATATTACTATAAAAGTGGCTGTTCTAGGCAAGTAAATAGGTAAAAAGGTTTAATGTTAAAAATGGTTTTAGAAGAAAATATGATGTCAATTGCGAATAGTCATGTGTTGATGATGAATCTTAAGATCTCTTAAATGATTAGGAAGGAAGCAATGCATGAGACTGATACATGAATGGAATGGGTGTTTGTCCTTAATATATCTTCAACACTTCAACTTTTATTCTCAAAGATAATGATTAGAAAATGGATTGAAACCAGTCCCCAAGGAGATTAGAGGCAGGATGCTGTAGATAGTAACTATTATGATCAACAGAATTAGCTGCATAATAAAAACATTTATATGAAGAAAAGTGTGGATTCAGGCATCGAAATTATGCTTAAAGTAAACTTTTGTCAGGCAAGCGTTACGTGAAAGTAATTGAAAAATGATCCACTTGCCAAAGTGAATCTGGAAAAAAGCTCAACATACAAGGTAAGATATAGTTAGAGTATGATGCATAGATAGTCAATAAAAAACATCTTATGATACAACTCATGAAAGACAGATTGGAGTATCAAGATGATATGGAGGAAATAGTAATTACGACTTTTCTGGAGGAAATTGAATCTTGTTAAAATTACAGAAACAATAATGAGAATGTCTGGCATTAGGGGCTAGCAGAAGTGGTTTGAGAGTGGTAGTACGATCAGGCACTCTCGGAAACCACAATTTCCCAAAAATTGCCCAAACTGCCGTGTTGTAATTAGGAAAGGAGGAGTGGGTGGGAAAGGTTGAAGGTGTGTATGCGTGTGTGTGTACATATTTAAATATTTAACAGCCATTTTTGGAGGGTCGCGCACACTAGTATATAGAATAGCTTGATATCTGCCATTATCTGGGAAAGGAAAAGAATTGGATGTATGAGAGGGAACTTCTGCATCTATTTCGACATCGTAGGTAATTATAATAAGGGTTGCAAGACAATAGAGGATTACATAGGAGAGCTTGTGCAAGGTAAGCGCAGGGTTGCATTGTCTGAAAAGGTCAATGCTCTAATGACGAGCTTCCCGAGAAGCAGCATGAAGATATTGGTTTCCAGAATACACAAATTGTTTTTGTGAGAGTATTTGAACCAAAATATATGAGAATGTGTTTGAAGAAAAAGAAAAAAAATTAGAAATTACATTGAAATCAAGTTTATCATGAAAGCTTATTTCCAAGTTTTATTTAATTTGAATTAATAGGTCATATTGAAAATAAATTTGAACACTTTCATTGAACAGAATGTTTTGCCTCTGAGTTAACCTACATGAAAAGGACTTCAGATCGACTGCACTTTAGCAGCCTGTATCAATAAAGTATCTATTGGATGGGCCATGGTTCCCAAAAACCTGTCATAGAGGGATAAGATCCCTCTGATATACGACCCTTAGGATATTTTATGTTATGATATGTGACATCAATACTGAATGGCTGAGGACTATGAAACTTTTAGGAGGAGATGATGAATGAAAAATATTGATCAAAGTTCAAGATAGAGATGACTGGCAAAATCTAACAGAGTTACTTTGCGTCGAGAGGCGTGGCAGGAGATGATTATGTTGATTCCCCAGAAATGTAGTCACTATCAAAAATACTCCTAGTTCATAAAGCCTCTTATCACTGGAATGAAGCTCACGTTAAGGAAGTATATAAGATAGGCTTATTCATCAAACTTTGTAATACCATTATTCATACCTGTCTTACTCTAGTGTGAAAACTAACTTATTATAGAAATATAGGATTTTTATCTTACTGCTACCAAAGTATTAATCAGTTTTTTATTACTAAAAATAACGCATTCTCGCCAACTCCTTATCTTATCTCTTATAAGAAGCTAATATATTTGTCCTAGGACGTGTTTTAGATTAGGGACTTATCCAGTGCGGGGAAATGGGTATATTTAATGTAAAATTTCATAAATAGAATGCTTTTGCATAAAGACATTGTGGGGGAAGTGAATGGAAGGGTTTATTCTGGGCAAATGTTTTGGGAATAGATTTAATGGATGATAAGATGAGAGATGTAGGGAGTCACTGAATAAGTGAAGCTGGCAAACTATCACTATTAGTATTACTATTACTATTATTACAACAATTCACGTGCAACATTATAAGTGCAGAATACTACAAGCTCAAGGATCCTCACAGCAGAAAAAGTTAAGCGTGGATAGAGCGATAGAGATAAGGATTAACTATGAAATAAGAATAAAAAAAAAAAGTGAGGTAAATTCTATGGATGGAGACTTGCCAATATGCTCAGCCAGAGCTTTCAAAAAGAAGTTGAGCTTCTGGAGTTCATCGATTTAAGTAAATAACTCTTGATGTGTATTTACAAGTTTCGTAGAAGCTGAAATTTTAGTTTCAGAATATTACATAGTATTGAAAATAACGAAAAAAGGCTTGGCTAAAGCCCTGTCCACACGATCGAGCATGCCCGCGGGCAAACAGTGATACCAGACCACAATAGTTAGTAAGAATGAGGGTTAATGACGTCAGAAGCGGGAAAACCACAGACAGGGATCTGGCATCATACAGTGTTGCCAGATCCCTGCCTTTAGTCTTCCCGCTTCTGACGTCATCAACCCTCATTTTCTCTAACTATTGTGGCCTGGTATCACTGTTTGCCCGTCGGGCATGCTCGATCGCGTGGACAGGGCTT
The DNA here is from genome assembly GCF_036898095.1 of Palaemon carinicauda. NCBI lineage: Eukaryota > Metazoa > Arthropoda > Malacostraca > Decapoda > Palaemonidae > Palaemon > Palaemon carinicauda. Next base: position 37,897 of record NW_027169168.1, on the reverse strand, counting down.
CAGAATTAAAGGAGTTGTACAATCAATGAAAATCAGAGAAAAAAAAAGTTCATCAGAATAAAAAAAGAACACTTACAAAGCTAACAGCGAGCTAATTAAACAACATGCACTATTACCCACAATTATTCTTACACCTTAAATTCGTCTCGGCCATATTTGATCTGGTAAAACTGGCACCCATACCCAGACATGGCATAACCACTGTAGCCTCACCTCTTTTTTTTTTTTTTCACATAGTAGGTATTCACATACCTTAATAGGATCTTTGAAAACTAATTCATCCTTTCATTCAGGTAAGCTTCTTAGTCTAATGCATTTTTGCGTTCACTCTTATTCAAGAGTAAGGGTCCTCCTTTCCAATTCCACACTTGCTCTCCCTCTTCTCTCACACCACTTGTGTGCGCGCTCTCTCTCTCTCTCTCTCTCTCTCTCTCTCTCTCTCTCTCTCTCTCTCTCTCTCTCTCTCTCATTTAGGATAGAGAAATTAAAATGGAGGCAAAGAAGAGGGCTAGAAAGTGTGTAGCTAGTAGTAATAGTTTTGGATTATAAATATGGTTTTCCGCTATATAGCCAGTTCTAGGGCCTGTGAGGACACCCAACGTCAGAGTGCATCCAGGATAAAAACCTAAGTACACTTTCGTAATTGTTAGATGAGGTAGGAAGACGAGATGGAAGAGTAAAAGGAGGATAAAGCAGGATTGAAGAAATACTCCATCGACTCCTAAGAAATGCCTACATCGCACTGCAAGAGATTCACTTTAGCACTACCTATTTACCAAGGTGGTTTGGGGTGGGGGTCTCCATGGGCTAAATCAATATGGCGTTGCTAAATTTGCTATCAGAAAATAAAGGTAAACTGCATTGTTTCAAAGGACTTATTAAGAGTCATGTGCTTAGCTATTCGGCACCGGAGAACTTTGCTCGTATTGGGAAAAACTAAGGAACTTCGAGAAAACTTCTGACATTAAGGAAGAAATGAGAGCTTGTCAGTTGGTCATCACTGTCTGCTAATGGATTAAAGCAGTGCCAGATGCTCTCATTTTGATTGTCAGTTTTTTTAATTTGAAGGCTTATTCCTCTTATTAGATTATAGATTTTTTTTTTGGGGGGGGGAATTAGTACTTTAATGTGTTTGAGCTATTACAGAAACATCTCATAGTTAAAACTATTTTCATAATCGAAAATTAAGAAAATTCTCATACCTTATCTTGCGACAAACTTGACAAAAACCATTATTCTGAAATAAAAATATTACGAAAGTTCACTAAATACGTAGTAACCAATTTCCAAAGTTGTTCTAATTGCGTCAGATACTGTAAAAGTCATCATTAACCCTGAAATTAGCAAATGGAGTTTATAAATAATTTAGCCAAAATCTAAGATTCTACAAAGGGTATGTATTAACCCATTTGTTTGCCATCAACTTTTCACAGAAACTACTGTATCTTCCTAAACTACCGTATCGATTTTGACCAAACATTTTAGCCGTTGAGTATGACTAAAAATACAACCGTGAGATTTTGGATAAAGTTAAATCAAAGTACAAGTATCCAGAAGTACTTTATAAATAACCAAAATGTTAAATGACATTTATTTCTTAGTTATGAAAACATCTCTTAAAAGCCACAAAACTAATATCAACGAAAATTTGTGTTACAGGGTATGGCCCACTGAAAACTCCGTTAGATATTGAAGAACATTTTTTTTTTTTTTTTTTTTTTTTTTTTTTTTTGTAAAAAAGTACGAAGTGGAGAGCTGCTTGTGACGAAGGCGTACTCTCTACTGAGTGACCCTCTTGTTTACCATGGTTTAATTCAATAATTCCTTGAAGTTAAGTTTGTCATTCTTATTTAAATGGTAAAAATAATATTATATTCGGATTTATGCCATTCCTTCAAGTCAAGCAGATCAAAGATTTTCGCCAACAAAATTCAATGGTTTATATCGAAAATAATCAGCAGTTATAATTTGATGATTAACTATCTAGAAACCAGCGAAGGTAGTTTGATACTACCAAAGGACATATTACTCCCTTAGATAATCAATAGATAAAGAACAAACCCTTAGTCTGAGCAGACTATATATTGGCTTTATGAAGGCATGTTATGGTAGTTATAAAAACCTTCCATCCCAGTTTTAGTATATAAACTAACGAATGTAAATCAGTTAAAATATCTTTTAGATAATTCAGCAATTGCCGACACTGTTACCTTCTAGTATTGACAGATTTATGAATGTGCTGAAATGAAAAAATAAAGTTCAGGTAACCATTTTTATTTCATAGACTTGCCACATTGTTCTAGTCTACATACTCTGCCCTTGATCGTTACACACAGTTTAGATCTTTGGATCTGAATTAAATTAAGAAAAGTAGTTTTTGTATATGATTAGGTGTTCCAGTACTTTTACAGGCTTATTTGAGTATACGAAAATCTCTACTGAACCCTACAAGATTGAATACTGGCAGTAGACTTTGTCAAATTTAAACCATTGTTAAACTTCTGAATCTTAAAATCACCCTTACTTCCGGTTTTAGAACTCATTTTCAATACCAGAAGCAGCTTTTTCACAAACTTAATACAGTATTAAAAAATTCATAAATAAAATTTACTTTTAATAAGTAACTCGCATTTTACTCTACAGCCCCCAGCCCATTTGACTTTACATGCCCGTAGTAGAAAACACTTTGCAACACTTTCATTAAATTTCATAATGTATAGAAATTCTATAAATTCTTCATACCCAAGTAACATTAGGAACACTTCAAAAACTTTCATACTAAGTGTCCTAAACTGCTTGAGAGCAAAGCTTTATATATTTACAATAACCCTTTAAAGCTTGGGTGGTACGGGTATTACGATATTTGTACCATACTGAAATTTTCATAGTTTGAAATTTCAGTTTTCGTAACAAATATATTCTAGTTAGAAGATTATGGCCGAGATTTGCACAAGACAGGGGAGCTTACCAGTTTTGAAAGTCCCCCCCCCCCCCCTTTGTAGAGTTTCAAAGTCCCCTCCCTTTGCACAGTTTCAAAGTCCCCTCCCTTTGCACAGTTTCAAAGTTCCCTCCCTTTGCACAGTTTCAAAGTCCCCTCCCTTTGCACAGTTTCAAAGTCCCCTCCCTTTGCACAGTTTCAAAGTCCCCTCCCTTTGCACAGTTTCAAAGTCCCCTCCCTTTGCACAGTTTCAAAGTCCCCTCCCTTTGCACAGTTTCAAAGTCCCCTCCCTTTGCACAGCTTCAAAGACCCCCTCCCTTTGCGCAGCCTCAAAGACCCCCTCCCTTTGCGCAGCCTCAAAGACCCCCTCCCTTTGCGCAGCCTCAAAGACCCCCTCCCTTTGCGCAGCCTCAAAGACCCCCTCCCTTTGCGCAGCCTCAAAGACCCCCTCCCTTTGCGCAGCCTCAAAGACCCCCTCCCTTTGCGCAGCCTCAAAGACCCCCTCCCTTTGCGCAGCCTCAAAGACCCCCTCCCTTTGCGCAGCCTCAAAGACCCCCTCCCTTTGCGCAGCCTCAAAGACCCCCTCCCTTTGCGCAGCCTCAAAGACCCCCCACCTTTGCACAGTCTCAAAGATCCCCACCTTTGCACAGTTTGAAAGACTCCTACCTTTGCACAGTTTGAAAGACCCCTACCTTTGCACAGTAGTGGCAAGTTATAACTAGTTGTCCCTTAACCCTTTTATTCATCAAGGTAGTAAAATCTAAAACAAGAGAATTCATAAACAAAGATTAAAAAATTCAATTTTTTTCTCTGTAAACATATGTAAATCTGATCGTGGAGAAGAAAGTTCTTCTGCCATACTGGTGCACCACTGTTGCCATGTCAATTTACCGATGCATTTACCACCTCTCGTCCATCTGAATGTAGATGACAGCTCCTCCCCTCAGTGCTCCAGTCAACCTTGGGATGATCAGGTCACGGGTGGGAGAACTTTAAGCAGGCAATCTCACTGCCGCATTACAGTGTCCTTTCCAGTGAAATAATTCATTGGTATACTTTCTCCTTTAACCAGGCACGCTGCACGTCAAATCCAAAAACGAAGTTACAAGATTATCTAAGCGAACTGCCGTAGAGAAAAGTGCTACTAAATTCTTTTGACAAGATACCGATGACAAGAATCGTTGACCTTGCATCATTGCAGTCTTGACATTCTGACTGTTTTGAAAAATTTAGATAAATATGTTTTCGGCACTTTACTACACTGCAAATAAACTCAAAGGTAAAGGCTACTACCCACAATGTTCAAACTTTATATAAAGTTTCTCTCGTTACAAATTAAAGTTCTAGCGTAATTATGAAAAAAAAAGAACATAGGCAGTCTAAGGTCAAGGTGTACCCACAGTTAGTGTACCAAAGAATTCTTTTAGGTACTAGATAAAATGTAGCGATTTTTTTTTTAAGTTATGTTTGAAACCAATATTACGCAAGCTTGCAAATGGTTTCTCTAAATTACTTTACCATCATCAAAATTCCTATGCCACTCAGGTCATTGTAATATTTTACCTGCCGTGGCATTAATAGTCTAACCTAAAGTACGATCAGAATGTTTACTAGTAGGATAACACACAATATTCCAAGCCCTCATTAAAATGGTAATCTCAATAAAGGTGATATATGGTAAGGGGAATATACAAGTGCGTATATTTAAAAGTCTGATATTCAAATTGATGTATAAAAGGAAAATATATTTAAGGGAATACTGAAAATGAAGAGAGTTTGTGCTAAAGGCCTTATTATTTTAACTAATAAGAGTTGTCTGTATTACACTTAATTGCAGTGATTTGCGACAAAATTTTACCTTACTATCAACAAATTCTTTTTTACCTAACTAAACTCTCCAGGTAGCTTTTGTCTTAAAGTATACTATAAAGTGGCGATAATAAAATTAAAAAAGATTTCTGAACAGCAGCATCAGTCTGTATTGGATAAACTGCATCAACTAAGCTTTGATAAGTACGCAGATTTGACACCCATGACACCATTTGTGAAGCCGTTGAGTCGTCCACCCCCGTCTAAACTAGATTTAAAATCTTTAAACAAAATCCTAAAACTTTATTCAAAGTCTTATTGACAACCATTGGGAATCTCCCAAATACCTGGGAAGAAGAAGAAGAGCGAAGTAAACTAAGTGTTGTCGGAGGTACACCTCAAGTTTTCGCCGTTTTTCTTTGGAATCTGAGTTGTTAACTGAATGGAAATGAGGTGAGGTTTATGAACATGCAGTGATTTGTGGTATATATAGACAGTGAGAGAATTATCTCCTATAGACAAAATATAGTGCAAGGTTTCACATAGGCGTGCTAGTGTTTAAGGTACCCCCTAGCCATCCCTATAGGCGTGCTAGTGTTTAAGGTACCCCCTAGCCATCCCTATAGGCGTGCTAGTGTTTAAGGTACCCCCTAGCCATCCCTAGGGGGGAAACCTCTACGCGTTTTTGAGCGACGGTGGTGCCATCTTTTGAGAAATTTTGTTACTAATTTCAGCAAAATGATTTATCGTTCAACGGCATTCAAGAGAAAGGTCTCTTTTGGGTTGCAGTTTTCTGCTTACCCATCTATGGAAATTGTGAGTGATATGTTATTTTCCAGCATGAAGTTGAATCCTAGTACTATAATAGGCGTGCAAATGATGAATAGGAATAGAGTTATCGTTAAAGTGACACCGGAAGTGTTTCCTGACATTATAAAACAGTTCGAAGACAAAGAAATAAGCTCTGCGAAATGTGGACAGGTAAAAATTGTAGATTTAAGTTCCTCTGTTACAAATGTATCTATAAGGAATGCTACATTTGAACTTGAAGATGAAGTGTTAAATTCAGTATTATCAAAGTATGGAAAAGTAGAAGGAATACGACGTAACAGGTATATTGAAGGGCCATTAAAAGGTTACTTGTCGGAAGTACGGACAGCGAAAATGAGATTAAAAGAAAACGTTCCTTCATCTATCACAGTAATGGGGTACACACTAACTGTGTTGTATAATGGACAGCAACGAACATGTTTTAGGTGCAAAGAGGTTGGGCATGAGGTGAAAGATTATCCATTAGAAAGTACGAGACCTCTGTTTAACGAGGAAGATTTCCCTGACATGGTTCCTGGCCAGAAGAGGAATTCAGTGAAAACAAAACCAAAGAACAGTGAGACTACGGCAACGGTATCTGGCAAAGACGACACTTTGGATAGAGAAACTATTATTCAGTCTGAGGCAGTTCTGGAAGAAGAGAATGTCGAAACAGATAAAAGTTTTGATTACTTGAGGAAAGAACCTCTCGAGGGAGGATCAGAAAATGAAGATGATGGAAACTGCTTGGCTGAAATTGACCAGGAAATAATTGACGAACCCCAGGAACATGGATTATCACAAGAAATAGGAACCAGTGAAATGAAAACTGCAACAATCCAGGCGGAAGTTCACCAGGTAACGATGGAAAGTGACGAATTGGCAGAAAATGAAGATATGGTTAGTGGAAACAAACTTAGCCACCATGAAGACACGAGCGTGCGGCTCAGAGAATCGATTCCCCAGCATCGTGGTATCACCGACAAAGGAACAGGAAACTGGTATACGGAACAAGATGGAGCCAATAAGCTGAAGATAACTTTAAAAAAAGACCAGACCCAGAACATGGATGTGGATCATAGGAGTTCAACATCAGATAACGAAACAGAAAAATGTCCAAAGAAGCATAAACCATGTTAATTTTAGTGTATAAAAGAATTTATCTTTAATTTCTATCAAATTCATTTCATCCACATTAAATATAGCGACAGTTAATGCCAATGGACTTAATTGTATAAATAAGCAAATCAAATTAATATGTTTAATGTTTTTATACAAACTAGATATAATTTTTATTCAAGAACACAATATAAAAACTGAAGGGAAACTAGAGTACATAGAAAAATTTTGTAAGATATTGATAAATTATACACAATATCATAAAGGGGGACTTGCTATCTTTATACGAAAATCATCAAATGTGGATGTCCTGAATGTAGAAAATGATATAAATGGTCAGTTATTGAGTGTTAATTGTGTTTGTTCAAATGTTCACATTCAGCTACTGAATGTCTATGCCCCTGCTGGAAGTAGCAAAAAGAAAGAAAGAGAACAGCTCATTTGTAAAGATATTATGTATTTCTTGCGAAATAATATAAGTAACATTATTTTGGGTGGAGATTGGAACTCCATTACTAGTATGAGGGATTGTTCAAATTCAGATAGTTACCTTTTATCTAAATCTCTAGTGTGCCTTAAAAATTATTTGAAATTGAAAGACGCTTGGTTTCTCCTAAACCATCATGTAGAGTATACATATATTAGGGAAAACTATGGCTCAAGGTTAGATAGATTTTATGTAAGAGATTTGCAAAATCACGTAAGTGATATTCGAAAGATACCTGTAAGCTGGTCTGACCATTCCATAACCAAACTAACAATAAAATTGGAGAATGTTATGTCATTAGGTAAAGGGTATTGGAAACTCAATTGTAATATTTTGAATAACGATTTAGTTGAAGAAAATTTCATGATGGCTTGGTCTGAGATTAGAAATAAGAAAGGCAAATTCGAAAATATTAAATGTTGGTGGGACTTTGCAAAAGAACAACTAAAATCCTTTTTTGTAAGTTGTTCAAAGCAAATTAATCGGGAGAGATACGGACTACTTAATTTACTGAATTACCAGTTAAAAGAGGAAATTGGGAAATCACCCTTGAATGCTGAGAAAATGTCAATAGTGAATTCATTAAAATTAAGAATAAATAGTATTCAAGATGAAATATGTGAAGGGATAAAAATAAGAGCCAAAGTTGATGATAAATTAAAAGGAGAACAAGTGTCAGCCTATCTACTAGGGAAGGAAAAAAATACTAAAACCTTTCTGAATAAGATTAGGAGAGAAGATGGTAGCGAAATTGTTAATCCCGATGCAATTATTTTGTATGTAAGAGACTATTTTGAAAACCTCTTTAAAAAAGAAAAATTTAATAAACATAGTCAACAGATGTTTCTCAATTTAATCAATAATGTTATAGACAAAAATGAAAATGATATATTAACAGCAGATGTGACAGAGTCTGTAGTATTTGCAGCCCTTCGTGGAATGAAAAATGGGAAAAGTCCAGGCATAGACGGTCCCCCCGTAGAATTTTATAAGACATTTTGGAAACATATCAAGCAAGATTTTGTAAGCCTAATGAATTTTGTGTTTAAGAATAAGACAGCTGTAAAACTAAATAAAGGAATCATTACTCTCACGCCGAAAAGAGGAGACTTAGATCATATTATTAATTGGAGACCAATAACAATGCTAAATGTAGATTTTAAAGTCATAGCTAAAATAATAACTGACAGATTTAAAAATGTATTAAATTTAATAATATCCTCTGAACAGTTCAGCTGTCTTGAAAATAGGTCAATAATAAATTTAAACGAGGGATATTATGGTTTACACAAATGAAAATAACAAGCAGGCAGCTTTGATAAACTTAGACTGGTCAAAAGCTTTTGATCGTGTAGATCATGAACTCTTATTTGCACTATTAGAGAAATTTGGTTTCGACAGTAGTTTTATCCAGTTGATACAAATGTTATATGAAGATGCTGAAAGTGTTGTAAGTATAAACGGCAACCTCTCTAATCCATTCTTAATTAGAAAATCTGCGAGGCAGGGATGTCCATTATCCATGATGTTATTTGTTGTGTATCAAGAACCTTTCTACAGAATGATAAAAAGACAGCTTTCAGAGTCTTCCTTAAAATTACCAAATCAACTGAATGTGTGTTTTTGGTTATGCTGATGATTCTGTTATTATTGTAACACGTGGCGAGGGTCTTTTAGAATGTATAAATGTAATCAACGAATATGAAAAAGCGTCTGGTGCCATTTTGAATAAAGGTAAGACTTCCATTTTAGGTATAGGATGTTGGAAAAACCGAACGGTATGGCCAATTAATGGCTACCAGTTTCTTCAGGATTCATGTAAAGTATTAGGAGTTTACCATACTAATAATTATCAGAAAAGTGTTGAGTTGAACTGGTCTTCTTTAGAAGATAAGATTACCAAGATGGTTGGTATTTTTCAGAATAGGAGACTGACAATATTTCAAAAGTCTATTGTAATTAATTGTAAGATTTTAGCAAAAACATGGTATATATCACATGTTTATCCAATACCAAATACATGTGCTCAAAGAATTCAGAGATGTTTGTATAAATATATGTGGAATAGCAGTTATGAACCAATTACAAGAAAAACTGTTTTTAGATAAATTAAAAGGGGGAGTTAGAATATTTAATATTTTGTGCAAATCAAAAACCATAATGTTCCATACATTTTTGAAAAATTGTATAAATGGATGTTTTGGTTATGAAATGCTGTATTTTTTCTGTAAAATTCGGGCAACTTTTCTAATTGAAACCAAAATTGAATATAAAGAATGCATAATTTTTATCCCTGTATATTATAGCATAATGATTGATTTTCATAGAAAAGTCTATCGCTTAAAGAATTATCCAAATGTGTCAAATAAAGAAACTTATTGGTTGCTTATGAATTGTGAAGATTACAAACCCAAGATAGAGCTACTGTATCTCCTTTTCAATTGGACTGATTTGGAAACATGTAAACAACAAGTATATTGATAAGAACAGCAGGGAAATACTTTATAGGTATACTCATGAAATACTAAATACAAATGACAGGTTGTACATCATGAATTTAACAAATGAGAATAAATGTCTATTTTGTGGTGCTGTAGAAAATAATATGCATTTTATTTATTTCTGTCCATCACTAAAGCAAATTATATACTGGTTTAAGACACTTTTGAAAAATTTTTGTTAGATCAAGACAAACAGTTTGCTTAAGATTTTGAAATTAGACTTTGAAACTGTGTCAAATAAGGATGAAAATACTGCAATGGTTTTGATAACGGATTTTTTAGCAGGAGTGTGGTATGGGCGATCTATAGAACTGTTAACAGATGACCCAATTTTACTTAAATTAATAAGAAATAGAATGTTAAAAACAAAAAATTTAATAAGGAATACTTTAAAAAAAGAATTAAATAAGATATTTACAAAAAGAGTACATTTATGATAATTACTTAAATATTTAATATGATTATAAGTTAAGAACATTTGTACAATAAAATTTATTGCATATATATTTATTAATTGATTTAATTTGTATTGAGCTGATTTATAGCTATCTAAGACAATGTAGTTCATATCAGTATTTTGTAAAGAATAATTACGTATATAATGTAAATTGCTAAGAGGTAATTGTATTTTTATAATAAAAGATAAAAAAAAAAAGTAGGATAACACACAATATTCCAAGCCCTCATTAAAATGGTCATCTCAATATACTTAAAAGTCTGATATTCAAATTGATATATAAAGGGAAAATATATTTAAGGGAATACTGAAAATGAAGAGTTTGTGCTAAAGGCCTTATTATTTTAACTCTAATAAGAGTTGGCTGTATTACACTTAATTGCAGTGATTTGCGACAAAAACTTTTACCGAACTATCTACAAATTTTTTTTACCTAACTAAACTCTCCAGGTACCTTTTGTCAGATTAAAGTATACTATAAAGTTGTGATAATAAGATTAAAAAAGATCTCTGAACAACTGCATCAGTCAGTAATGGATAAACTGCATTAACTAAGCTTTGATAAGTACGCAGATTTGACACCCATGACACCATTTGTGAAGCCGTTGAGTCGTCCACCCCCGTCTAAACTAGATTTAAAATCTTTAAACTAAATCTTAAAAACTTTATTCAAAGTCTTATTGACAACCACTGCGAATCTCCCAAATACCAGGCATTGATGCCTCAATCTCGTCCCAGTAGATATAAGCGTTTGCTTTTTAGCTATGCAAGAGCAGCTGGGAAATTAAAGAACAGAAAAAGAAAAGAAAAAAAAAAGTTATTGACAACCCCCTAATATTCTAAAACTGCCCTATCAGTGACTAAAGAACTGCAATATCTGAAGTTGCAAGCCCTGTAAGAAAAATTTAGTGTATTATTTTCAGGATGTCCATGGTAGACAAAGTACCCTTCAGTCCACCTTTGCCTTCATGGCACCAGCCACCCCGGAAAAGGTGGAAGCCAAAATACAATTTAAAATTTTCTTCGAATTATTCTTTCAATCTAACATACATCTCTGGTAAATTCTTACTAGAGAGGCTTACAGATCCATATTGAAGAAGATGCTAGCCAGCATTAGAAAACTTACACCAACGGCCTAAAACTTTATTTGTTTGATATGTTAAAAAGCTAAGAGCTTTAATGCTCTTTAACCCTTTGAAACCCTTAAAGTTTGAAGATTTTAAGAGAACCGTTTCATACAACACCTAAATCTTTTCTTAACCGCTTAAAATTTATGAGATTTATGAAAAGTTGGAGCTTGAATGCTATTCAAATCCTTGGAACCTTTATAGTTGAAGATTTTAAGAAAACAGTTCAATGCAATAACTAAACATTTAATGCTTTATTATAGGCAGACAGCTAAATTATCTGGATTCTGAAATACGAAAGCCAACAAGAGAAAATCCTAATTTCATAATGCTAAATGAAACTTCTGAAAATTGTGATCAACCTCTAAACTAGTGTGCCCAATTACTGTTAACATTCCATCCTTTTAGATGTATTCAATTTTCTTACCAAAATACTTTTACACGTAAAATATAACTTTTCACAATAAATTCCTTCGATCAAAAATGGACACGACGCAATTCCACTCAACATTTCAAATTAAAGGGATTTTATTACCAAATTTTACTTTCTAAGAAGTGAATGGCAAAACACTGAATTTATCCGAATCATAATATAAGCAGTTAGGCAAAAACTTGTTTCTTTAAAGAGTAAGGTATAAAGTTATGTAAAATGTATCTTGAGAAATCAAGATTACTTAAGACGATTAATCAGTATACAGTATATTACCAGGCTACAAAATTAATACCTGCTGGTAACAATCCATAGTGAATTCAATAAAAGAAATCAGAATCTAACCTTTAAAGGAAGACTCATTTGTTTTGAAAGATTGTAAAAAATAATCAACGCCATAGTTGAAGAGGAGCAATCAAGACTAACTTTAATTTCCTTCAAATTACAAAGTTTTCATTGAGGATACAACTAAATAACCAACCACCACATATAATAGACATTGAACAGCTTATACACGAGAATTCTTTAAGCAAAGCCAAGATACCTCACCGTGACAAAGCCTTATAATCTTGACAGTGTTAAGATTAACAATCACTACACCAATTAACGTAGATTAAAGAAAACCTAAATGAACCTATTTCACATCCCTAACCACTAATCAAGCGTGATCAATTACGATCAAGACCTATTCACGTTGGAGATGACAAACTGGAAACCCGTTAACTGTATTAACGACACGATGACTTCGTAAGAACACAAACAATATGAATAGCTTTAGGAATAGCTTTAACCATGACCACCTCTCTGGAAACGTACTAGACGTTTGGTACTTTCCCAAGTAAAAGCAGATCAGAAAAAAAACTAGAGCGAAAAAGTGGAACATAAAAACACATGAACACTTACCATTATCCCACGAATAACAAGCTAGTACACCTCACAAAGATCAGCTGTACTCGACAGTCCTTCAACGTACACCGTGAACACGCACAAATCACTTATAAATACCTCACAACTTCAACAACGTTTTCAAGGTTCAAATGACCTACTTCCAATCGAAGCGTTGAATTTCGGTCATCAAGCAAAACTTCGTCTTTGTAATTGGCTACGAAGGACTCCGGAATGCGAGTAGAGATAGACAGATAGCTAAGGACTCTTCAGCCACGGGATACGGCATTGAATATCGCCCACAATTTTGTCTGGCTTTGGTGATTTTCTTTAT
>NW_027169168.1:10000-20000 GCF_036898095.1 Palaemon carinicauda | reverse complement strand
CCATCGAATAGTCACAAATAATTCCCAAGTTTTCACTATAGCTGTTGTTTGTTCGTAACTATGACGGTCTGAGTTCAAACAATATTTATAGGCCTTGTTTGATACAATTTTTTGCACTTTTCCATTGTAGAGAATGTGAAGTATGAAGTAGATGATGAATGGAGAAGTATTGATTTAAAAGCTCAAGATAGAGACGACTGGTGAAATGTAACCGGGCCCTTTGCGTCAATAGAAGTAGGAGATGATGATGATTTATATAATGAATTCTGATTAAAACTCTTTAAAATGTAAAAATAATAAAACTGGTCATTTTTATTTATGAAAAGTAACTTCACTTAAAGTTTCTCCTTATTAAAAAAGGAAATGTCCGTGAGTCTACATTCAGGGGAAATTACGTAATCGTTTATACACTAAAATAGCTCGTATTTGCTGCTACCAAAAAAACACAGGAGAAATACAAATGCTAGATTTTAGAATACTGCATAAAAGCAACTATGTTCCTACTGACTGTAATGTCAGGTAGGCCTACAATGCAATGCTCTATGCATGCAGAAGCTGTAATGTCATATAGGCCTACAATTCAATGCTTAAAATATATAGATGCAGAATCTGTAATGTCACATAGGCCTACAATGCAATGCTTAAAACATATAGATACAGAATCTGTAATGTTATATAGGCCTACAATGCAACGTTTAAAACATAAGCGCCCAAGCTGTAATGTCATATAGGCCTACAATTCAATGCTCAAAATATATAGATGCAGAATCTGTAATGTCACATGGGCCTACAATGCAATGCTTAAAACATATAGATACAGAATCTGTAATGTTATATAGGCCTACAATGCAACGTTTAAAACATAAGCGCCCAAGCTGTAATGTCATATAGGCCTACAATTCAATGCTCAAAATATATAGATGCAGAATCTGTAATGTCACATAGGCCTACAATGCAATGCTTAAAACATATAGATACAGAATCTGTAATGTAAGATAGGCCTACAATGCAACGTTTAAAACATAAGCGCCCAAGCTGTAATGTCATATAGCCTACAATGCCATGCTTAGGCCTACACTGCACCGCTTAAAACATATAGATGCAGAAGTTGCAATGTAAGATAGGCCAACAATGCATTGCTTAAAACATAAAGGTGCAGAAGCTGCAATGTAAGATAGGCCTACAATGGAACGCTTAAAGCATATAGAGCATTTAAAAGGAAAACATGACTGTGTTTTTATGCTTTGACATCGCAGCACTTGAAAAATCTTCTCCAACCGAACGAGGAAGGAAGGAAAGACATTCCTTTAGGCCTACGCAATACGAGCTGGCGGTTAACCGACTGTTGTGCAAACTCGCTTACTAAGCCATTTTCTAATCTTTCTTTCTAGTTTGGCCCTTTTCCTTACTTCTTCATCTGTGGCTTTGATCTAACTGATTTTATTCTTTAATTAGCGTATTTAAATTGTCTAAAAATATTTGAAACACAGGATTTCCTCCTCTCCTTTCATGTTGCCGCACCTCTTATTCCGAGCAACTTGAACAGAAGCAAATTATCTCCTCGATTTCAGGGACAAAAATGTTCATACAAGTAGTTATCCCATATAGAAATAATTAAATCCCTTAGAAAATATATATTATTTTGATAAATGTATAATTCGTATTAGTTTTGGAATGGAATTTTAATTTTGACGCTTTCATAATTAAAGAATCACATAGAAATTTAAAATATCGATATATCATGAAATTATTTTGATGGTTTCTGCGCGGGGAATTCATCTGTTAATCAAATCTTTCTTCGGTCATTAAATTATTTTTGGTATCAACCATTATCATTATTAATAAATGATGCGTATTATTCATAGCTTAAAACTGTTGTAGTGGTCTTAGGCCTTCATCTTCTATTATTATTATTATTATTACTAGTGTACTTGACCCGTCAAAAACGAGGGCTAAATATTTAGACAGGTATGCACACACATGCACTCCCTTCTCTCCAGGGTATGACTACTCCCACTCCCCCCCCTCCAAACCAGTGGGACGGGGAGAGCTCAGCGTAACCAAAAATAGATATATATATATATATATATATATATATATATATATATATATATATAATCTCCCTTACATAAGGAATAATATATATATATATATATATATATATATATATATATAATATATATATATATATAATATATATATATATATATATATATATATATATATATATATATATATATATATAATCTCCCTTACATAAGGAGTAATATATATATATATATATATATATATATATATATATATATATACATATATATATATATATATACATATATATATATATATATATATATATATATATATATATATATATATATATATACATATATATATACATATATATATACATATATATATACATATATATATATATATATATATATATATATATATATATATATATATATATATATATATATATATATATATATACATATATATATATATATATATATATATATATATATATATACATATATATATATATATATATATATATATATATATACATATATATATATATATATATATATATATATATATAATCTCCCTTACATAAGGAGTAATATATATATATATATATATATATATATATATATATATATATATATATACATATATACATATATATATATATATATATATATATATGTATATATATCTATATATATATATATACATATATATATATATATATATATATATATATATATATATATATATACATATATACATATATATATATATATATATATATATATATATATATGTATATATATCTATATATATATATATACATATATATATATATATATATATATATATATATATATATATATATATGATAAATTTTGCATATATAGACGTGTTTTTCATATTTCAAATAAGCCATATATATCGACATATCAAAATCTGGATTCTCTTAATAACCTCGGGATCAGAGCCCCAGGCGAAATCACTCAAAGACTATAGCATCTGTCCTGCCGGGCTTCGAACCCTGATCCAGGATACTTGTTACATTGACCATGTCACTCAGCCACTGTATATATAGCCATACACTTGCTCTTTATTATGTAAGGGAGATTATTATTATTATTATTATTATTATTATTATTATTATTATTATTATTATTATTATTATTATTATTACCTACTCCTACGAAGTTTGTGTTTGTGGTAGTTTGTGAATAGCTTCCCGGCCACAATTTCAATCGTTGATTAATGGAACTTGTAGGGATTAACTGTTATGTAAAAAGCTGGAAATGATAAAATTTTGGAAGGTCAAGGTCAAAGGTCAAGGTTACCTTCAAGCAAAATCTTTAATTCACGTAATCAGCCATAAGTTTGGACATCGTTGTCACAGAGACTCCAAACTTTGTTCATACTTTAGTGTATGAAAATCAATGGTAAGGTAAGGTCAAAGGTCTAGGTCAAGCAAAAGGTCGAAAAATAAGCTGCCGCATGGAGGTCAGCGCTGTAGTGAGTGCCCCTCTTGTTATTATTATTATTATTATTATTATTATTATTATTATTATTATTATTATTATTATTCAAAGACTCTGAGCAGGGTAGCAAACAAGCACGTAAACGAAAAGACGTTAAGAATCAACTAAAAAATGTGTAATCATGATACCAAATTTCCCATCAATGTGTGAGACTGACTGTAATGACATCTTGTATTTTCCCTCAATGTTTTTGTCCTTTTGATGTTACCTGGGAAGCAGTAGAAAATTAGATCAGAAGTTACAATACATCAGCTAAGTTTCTATAAAGTTATAATCGGATGTAAGTTAGAAAGAAGAATTACCTGTATCTTTAAGTTGGTTAAACCATAGGTACGGTAACACATCTAACGCAGAGAGAGAGAGAGAGAGAGAGAGAGAGAGAGAGAGAGAGAGAGAGAGAGAGAGAGCTCCTTGATCACTCAATATAACTATGATAATGAACCTTATGATGTAAAACCTTCAACGATGTAAGTGAACCCATCTTGCGTTTTCCATCATGAACCTTTAATATCTAAAAATACTTATCATGAAAAAATGCTTTTCATAAAACTACCAATTACATAATTACCAGGTTATCTAATTCTATAAAATCTTAGAAACACCAAAATATAATTCTATTGATACTCAATGACTTGAATATTTTTTTCTTTATCAAAATGGGTTTGATTCATTAAGACGAGACAAATCCGATACTCCTGGACATGGTAGCTAGTAAACTGTGGTGGGTCAGAGCCAATTAGCAGGTTATCGAGCAAGCAGATTAATCCTGAATGAATCCCAGAAGACGGAAAATTTAGTCCCTAAGAAGAAAATGAATTTGGTTTACTGAGTACATGTATATATGGCTCGTAGCCTAATGCTGCCCACTAGTTCACCCAGCTGGAAATGAGTATTATTATTTACAGTTGTCCTAATAGCAGTCGCCGTTAGGGTTAAAACCTCACTCTACTGACATTATTTATAATTGATAGCACCTCACCTTCCAGAGGGACAACAGGGCTCTGGTATATGACACACACACGCGCACACAAACATATACACACCCATGCTTCGGCATCTAAGGACAATTGTGTAAGAAAAGAAATATGTCGAAAAGCCTATATATATATATATATATATATATATATATATATATATATATATATGTGTGTGTGTGTGTGTGTGTGTAGGTATAAGAATATTTATATATATATATGTACTATTGAATTAACTTCAAAGAAAAAGGTGTCAAATGAAGTTTGATCTCCGCCCAGTAAACACCTGATCACAGCCCAGGTAGCTGGTATGGGAGTGCCATTGTTCTATAATCCTCTATATGTATGTTCGTACGTTCCTATGAAATGTAAAGAAACGTCTCTCAATAAATCAGTCCTCTGAAGAAGTATCACGAAACTAGTCAGGACTTAATCTTATATTTCGTATTTACATTTTCCCTGTGGTTTTTCTGCATCTGAGCATCACATTTTCCTGTGATTTTTACGCATATATATACACTGTATATATATATATATATATATATATATATATATATATATATATATATATATATACACTGTATATATATATATATATATATATATATATATATATATATACACTGTATATATATATATATATATATATATATATACACTGTATATATATATATATATATATATATATATATATATATACACTGTATATATATATATATATATATATATATATATATATATATATATATATATACAGTATATATATATATATATATATATATATATATATATATATATATACACTGTATATATATATATATATATATATATATATATATATATATACAGTATATATATATATATATATATATATATATATATATATATATATATATATATATATATATATACAGTGTATATATATATATATATATATATATATATATATATATACACTGTATATATATATATATATATATATATATATATATATATATATATATAGTCCAGTCATTTTAGTCATATTTTAGTGAAATAAATGAAAAAAATCATAACAAGCTAAAATTTTGCACATGACTTCTTTAGACACTTAGAAATAACATATCAAAAGTCCCCATTGATCCACCTTGAGCTTTGTCCGCCATCTTGGAAAATGGCCGCCAAATTTCCTTTTTTTGCTTTTTTCATGAAAACGGTTAGTCTGACGAAAATGACTATTCAGTACATTATTAAAGCTCACCAAATTCTCTACAAAAGAGGTTTCATGCATATGTACTCTACAAGTGATAGTTTGCAAGCTATATCAAGTTTTTGCGAGCACAATATTTTAAATTCGTACTTTTTTCCACACCACCCATGAGGTAAAGTACGTGGGCGCGTTTCTTTTTAATGTGGTTTCCCCTTTAGGCTTAATCCACAACAATCTTGATACTCTCCTTGTCACATATACAATTTCTTACACTAAATCTGTGATCTTAACGATTTCCTTGGACGCTCTAGCGGCTCCACTGAAGTAGAAGTAAATGGTAAAACACTTGATTTTGCCGTACCTGAATTATTGACTGGTTCTTCACAGCTAATTTCCTGTTGGTTTGCATGACATATTTCTTCTGGTTCAACACATTCTTCATGATCTTCATTGTCACTTTCATCAGTATCACGTGAGGGAGTCTCCAGTTCATCCATTAGTTCTTCCTCGGATTGGATTATAGAGTTTGAGCAAGAAACCCCTCGACAACATACGCATACGATGGAACATTTTAGACTCCCTTTTACACAGCTGCAGTTCAGTACACAGTTCTTTGTGCATGCGCACGATATCAAATGTAGCAACTTCCCAGGTGCGGGTGGTAATTCTGTGGTGACAGGAACCAAGCCATCAGTGCCTTTTATCCATCCCCACTGCTCAGACGGTAGTGGATTGCTCTGCCATAGTTGAACCTGATGGTACACACGAAGAAAATGTTGTTTTGATGCTTCTGCTGTTGGGGGAAGTCTTTCAAGTTTTACTTGCCTTTTACAACGTACTGTTGCTCTCCTAAAGCACTTCAATCGAAATGAATTTAGCTCAAATTCTTCATCAGGACCTCCATATAGGGCAATAAGTAACTTCTCTCCTGCATCAGCTACTGATTTCTGTGTTGATGTCTTGCTATTAAATACATCTACATGCTTTCTTAGTCTTTCTTTGTTCCGTAAAAGTCTGAAAAGTTTAAGCTTCCCTTGTCCAAAGAGAGACGAAACTGTGTCACACCCACTGGCAGCATGAATGAAAAGAATGTAATCCTTTAGTGAACCAATAGAAGCTTGTAGATCAGAAGAATTGTAGTGTCGGGCAGGCACTTTTCCACGACCAGGTTTCAAGAAAGTAATATTTCTGCTTTCTGGTGTCAGTGCAGTCAGAAGTATAAGAAGGTCAATATCTTCTCCAACAACAGCTATGGAGTTCTCAGAGTTCAAACACTCTCGTATAGCTGTCTGTATAATTAATAAATCTGCATCATCAGGTGCTTGTTTCACCAAGATACCATTTTCAGCTAGTTTTCTGGACAACTGGCTGATAAATCGCGATTTGTTATGCTCATTTGATAGGATTTTTTCTTGACTAATGCATATTTTGGTGTTGGGGTAAAAAATCGTATCAGTAGTTTGCAATGTGCGTGATCTGCGTTGTCTCTCTGCATACTTTGTACTAGATTTTGAGTCACCGTATCCATCAAACACAATGACTGCCTTTGTGTGGTAATACTGTTTGATGTATGAGATGTATGCCTCATAGACCTCATCATAAGTGAGTCCTTGAATGTGTGATGGCCATACAACACTATGAAGTAGAAAACCTCCATCTACAATGAAAACTGCTTCATCCAGATACTGAAATGTACTAGTACTCTTATCATTGAACACACTATACATTGCAGCTTTGTTGGTCTTTCTCATGCCCTGTTCAGTAAATAATGCAGGTGGCATTGGGCCAAGCTCGTACTGAAAATAATCTTGCAGATCAGCAGTACTAGTATCTAATGTATGTATTATTCTTTGAAACAGAAGAGTTGTATCAACAGGAACAATATCTTCTCGTATTGTGACACTTGAGTTTATTGTTGCCAGAGGTAACACACGGTTCTTGCGCTTCAATTTTACCTCACCGAAAGCTTGTCCAGTTATGGCATTCATAGACTCCTATCCAATTTCATAGCTTTTGTAGCAGTTTATTTTATTATCACCAGTTATCCCAGTTGCAAGTGACATAATCTCCTTATTGTCTGAAAAGGGTGGATAAGACAGAAACCATTGCAAAATCTTATCTGTATCTTCATTATCTCTCACAATCCTTGAAGGTCGTAGTTCAATGTGCTGTTCACTATACGAACTTCTCAATCCACAAAACTCCTCAACTTTGGTGCACATTTCACATGTATCTGGCATGCCAAGAATCCACCGACTCAATACACTATCGGTTATCCCTTGCCCATGTGTCAGCCCTCCTGAGGTCTTCATGGTCCTCATTAGCGTTTGTTCAACAGTAAGATCTGACCATAGACCAGCCCAATTCTTGTTTGAGCGCCTGATTGTAAAAAATCCTTTCTTTGTAAACTTGACAAAATCTTCATCAGGCATATGCTGGTGTAAATCATGCATATCTTGCAAGTATAGGTGGCACGATTTTGCATAAGCTAAGTGACCAGCTGCATGAAAATAAGGTATAAACTCTTGAACACACAGTAGGTGTAATTCCCAATTTCCTAGTCTTTCAGCCTCTATATAGTGTAGCATCACAGTCACCATCTGGAAATATTGTATCCAAAGCATTGCTGTTTTGCCCCTTACGGTAACTTCTTGCAAATGAGTGTTAAATTTCTTTACAATGCTATTTATGATAGCCGATTCCTTTACTGATGTTGCAGTCAATGTTTTGTTATCATACTGCTGAAGCATGGACTGAACCTCTTGTTTATCACCAGTTATCCCAGTTGCAAGTGACATAATCTCCTTATTGTCTGAAAAGGGTGGATAAGACAGAAACCATTGCAAAATCTTATCTGTATCTTCATTATCTCTCACAATCCTTGAAGGTCGTAGTTCAATGTGCTGTTCACTATACGAACTTCTCAATCCACAAAACTCCTCAACTTTGGTGCACATTTCACATGTATCTGGCATGCCAAGAGTCCACCGACTCAATACACTATCGGTTATCCCTCGCCCATGTGTCAGCCCTCCTGAGGTCTTCATGGTCCTCATTAGCGTTTGTTCAACAGTAAGATCTGACCATAGACCAGCCCAATTCTTGTTTGAGCGCCTGATTGTAAAAAATCCTTTCTTTGTAAACTTGACAAAATCTTCATCAGGCATATGCTGGTGTAAATCATGCATATCTTGCAAGTATAGGTGGCACGATTTTGCATAAGCTAAGTGACCAGCTGCATGAAAATAAGGTATAAACTCTTGAACACACAGTAGGTGTAATTCCCAATTTCCTAGTCTTTCAGCCTCTATATAGTGTAGCATCACAGTCACCATCTGGAAATATTGTATCCAAAGCATTGCTGTTTTGCCCCTTAAGGTAACTTCTTGCAAATGAGTGTTAAATTTCTTTACAATGCTATTTATGATAGCCGATTCCTTTACTGATGTTGCAGTCAATGTTTTGTTATCATACTGCTGAAGCATGGACTGAACCTCTTGTTCATCCTCATCAGAAATGGTTGCACCCTCTAAAAGAAGCTGGCCCAATGCAGCATATGTTAACAGATGTGCTCGAAGGGCTCTGGCAAAGCTGTGTCCTGTCATCATTTTGTCTGTAGATTTAGGTGCATAAACTGTCTCCCACACTTCTTTTAATCCACTACCGGCCATGATGTACCCAATAGAACCAATAAATGACATTAAGAGATGAAAACCACCTAGTCGCACGAAAACATTACCTAAATTCAAACTGTTTTCAGTAGAGGACACAATCTCTCTTGCCTTCCAATATAATGGCTGGTCAAAAGTAACACATGTCACATTCTTACTCGCTTTTCTACATGAATCAGATGCAAAATGTAACACGCTGTTTATTGCATCAGAAGAGGTAACCTTTAAATCAAGGAAAGGCAAGAAGCGAATGGACGTCGTATCAAAGTCCTCGCTATTATTGATAGCATCCATAAATCCATTCCAGTGTGGAATATCCTTAAATTTCATCCACTTCCCACTCAACCATAGCAAATGACAAGATGACGTTGTAATTTTTTCACTAGGATTTGATGTAAGTTTCTTTAGATCCTCAATTTCAATCCTTTTCAGTCCACTTTCACTATAACTTGTGAAGGGTTTCACTGTTATAGATGAACACGAAGAAATTTCTCTAGCAGATGGCATTTTTTTCAGTCTTTCAATTACTTCTGGTTTGATCATTGAGCCTGCTGGTGTTACACATTCAATGCCTCCCATGCAGTGAAATGTGTGAAACCC
>NW_027169168.1:0-2500 GCF_036898095.1 Palaemon carinicauda | reverse complement strand
AGAAAAAAAATCCTCTCATCTCCTTTCCCTTGGAAAAGTCTGAATCCTTTGCGAACAAAGTTAATCTAGATGCTCCAGTTTTATTTGAAAAGGATTGATTTATTACAGAGGTTCATCAATATTAATTTTCTTTGGCCTAACTGTTCCGGAAACGATTCCTGGGAAGATAATTTAATCAACTTTCTTACCAACGTCTGGAGAAAGTTTGGTGTTGCAGGAAAATAGCAGAGCGAGGAAAAATCCGGATGGAGACCTCAGGAGAATATCACTCTCGTATATTTCTGTTTACGTAATGAAGGAACGATGCAGTGATAGGAAAAGTAAGGAAAATTATATTGCAAATAATAATAGCATCTATAAATCTAGATTGCTTGAAATGTAAATGACTATGTGGTGGAAATATGGTTGGATAGTAAAGCGAATATGATTTATTTTAACTAAATAAGGAAAGAAAACGTTTAGCTAAATATGGAAATAAAATGATTAGCTAAATATGGAAAGAAAATGTTTAGCAAAACAGGGGGAAAATGTCTATAAATATGGAAAGAAAAGTTTTAGCTAAACAGGGAAAAAGTGTCTCGCTAAATAAGGAAAAAAACAATGAGACCTCTTGACTACGGTGGATGTGACACTCAAATGAGGAATCGGGAAAAGGCAATTCATTAAATAAAATAGAACATTCAAGGGATTAAATACTCAATAATAAAAGAAAAATTAAAGCAAGAAGATTTTTTACTGTCTTTTTTACGTGAATTATCCAGCCTATTACAGTCATCATCTTTTCATTTCTCGTAACACTTTCGATTTATCCACCTTTCATTCAATTAGCATCTTCCATGTTAAAGGTCGCTCATAAATGGCAGAGGAAAGAGACAGTGATATTGTCCTATCGAGCAGGACAATGCCGTAGAGATTGACCATATATAATCAGCGCCCAAGCCCACACTCCACCCAAGCTAGGACCAGGGAGGGTCAGCCAATGGCTGCTGACAACTCAGCAGATTAATCTATAAGGCTCTCCGCAAACTCCCATCCTTAGCTCATAAGGATGGTGAGGTTGCAGACACCACAAGAAGCTATCGATCTTGATTGGGACTCTAACCTCAGTCCGGAAGATCACCAGGTAGGGACGTTTCCAATAGGCCACCACAACGATAATCGATCGTTCGCTTGTTAAATTCACCAACCTCTTCGGAAGAACCTCCAACTTTTCAGTTACTTTTGGCATTAATTTTTTTACACCGTCCAAACCCCAGGCAAGAGTAAGGACATATCCAAGGCCTTTGTTATCAGAACCGGACGTCCAAAATACCTAAGCGAATTGCTACATATTTTGCAGCCACCAAATCGTGTTCACACGAAAATAGTTACAGATGGTTTCAAATTATTCAAACATACAGTAGATGTGTGTCTACAGTGGGTTCAAGAGCTTTCAAATATGCAGCCACGAGACTATACAATAAGCTCCCACTAGACAGCCGAAAGACTGAAGATAATAAGGCTTTCAAGAGGAAATTGAAGACTTTCTTGTTTTCTTAGTGCTTCAGGTGTGAAATGCTGAATGCTTTCGAACGTACTACATAAAAAGACCGTGGGGGTTCTGTAGAGAGTAGGGTTCCCCAGAAAAGCAGCCCTAAAAATAATAAAATGAAAATAATTGACTTTTATGGAAATTAAAGGTTTTCCCCCATGATTCGAATACCTCTGTCGATTTACTTTTATTAACTTAATCCCTTCCTTTTATATCTTAATATTCCAAGTACATAGTCATAAATTCATATACGGTTTAGCTGCTTGCATGCTTGTATCCATACCAACATTCAATGCTTTTCGTCCAGACAGAGAAACATTGACCATAAAACTCCGACTCTTCGATAAATTTGCTCTTAACTTTAACCTTGCAAACACTTACAAACTCGAGGTCTCTCATCAGTTTTCCAATCAACGCTGTATTATCTGAAGATACAAGTCATACAACAACAACAAGCAATCCGCGACCCATTTTTTCTCGCAATGCTTTTCATCAACAAAAAAAATAAAAAAGGAAATTCAGTATCACACCTTAAAACTATAACATATTCTTTACTTCTAATAAAAGAAAATTATCGCTCTGAGCAACGTATCACCTATAACAAATATCATCATTACATTCTTCCCATCTAAGGCTTTATATAATGCCTGATTGCATAACTATTTCACAAATACTATTGTGAAGAGTAGGGTAATGTTTATCAAATATACATATGAATCAGTCAGTAAAAGAGGGACTTCAATTGGTCACAAACATTTTCCTTATGTTTATAGGAGTTACTGAATCTGAATATACTCTCAAATAGAAACACACACACACATATATATATATATATTATATATATATATATATATATATATGTGTGTGTGTGTGTGTGTGTGTGTGTGTGTGCGCGCGTGTGTGAAGTGTGTGTAAAGTGTGCATGAGTTTACCTATGTGCACGTATACATTGAGACACAAAGCATAGGG
>NW_027169167.1:37500-44425 GCF_036898095.1 Palaemon carinicauda | reverse complement strand
GAGGGGGACTTCTATTGGCAAAGTTGTAGAGGGGGACTTTATGGGCGAAGTTGTAGAGGGGGACTTTTATTGGAGAAGTTGTAGAGGGGGACTTTTATTGGCAAAGTTGTAGAGGGGGACTTTTATTGGAGATGTTGTAGAGGGGGACTTTTATTGGAGAAGTTGTAGAGGGGGACTTTTATTGGAGATGTTGTAGAGGGGGACTTTTATTGGAGAAGTTGTAGAGGGGGACTTTTATTGGCAAAGTTGTAGAGGGGGACTTTTATTGGAGATGTTGTAGAGGGGGACTTTTATTGGAGATGTTGCAGAGGGGGAATTTTATTGGCGAAGTTGTAGAGGGGGACTTTTATTGGCGAAGTTTTAGAGGGGGACTTTTATTTGCGAAGTTGTAGAGGGGGGGGGACTTTTATTGGCAAAGTTGTAGAGGGGGACTTTTATTGGCAAAGTTGTAGAGGGGGACTTTTATTGGAGAAGTTGTAGAGGGGGACTTTTATTGGAGAAGTTGTAGAGGGGGACTTTTATTGGCAAAGTTGTAGAGGGGGACTTTTATTGGCAAAGTTATAGAGGGGGACTTTTATTGGCGAAGTTGTAGAGGGGAACTTTTATTGGCGAAGTTGTAGAGGGGGACTTTTATTGGCGAAGTTATAGAGGGGGACTTTTATTGGCGAAGTTGTAGAGGGGGACTTTTATTTGCGATGTTGTAGAGGGGGAACTTTTATTGGCGAAGTTGTAGAGGAGGACTTTTATTGGCAAGTTGTAGAGGGGGACTTTTATTGGCGAAGTTTGTAGAGGGGGGACTTTTATTGGCGAAGTTGTAGAGGGGGACTTTTATTGGCGAAATTTTGGAGGGGGACTTTTATTGGCGAAGTTGTAGAGGGGGACTTTTATTGGCGAAGTTGTAGAGGGGGACTTTTATTGGCGAAGTTGTAGAGGAGGACTTTTATTGGCAAAGTTGTAGAGGAGGACTTTTATTGGCAAAGTTGTAGAGGGGGACTTTTATTGGCAAAGTTGTAGAGGAGGACTTTTATTGGCGAAGTTGTAGAGGGGGACTTTTATTGGCAAAGTTGTAGAGGGGAACTTTTATTGGCGAAGTTGTAGAGGGGGACTTTTATTGGCAAAGTTGTAGAGGGGGACTTTTATTGGCAAAGTTGTAGAGGGGAACTTTTATTGGCGAAGTTGTAGAGGGGGACTTTTATTGGCGAAGTTGTAGAGGGGGACTTTTATTGGCGAAGTTGTAGAGGAGGACTTTTATTGGCGAAGTTGTAGAGGGGGACTTTTATTGGCAAAGTTGTAGAGGGGGACTTTTATTGGCGAAGTTGTAGAGGAGGACTTTTATTGGCAAAGTTGTAGAAGGGGACTTTTATTGGCGAAGTTGTAGAGGGGGACTTTTATTGGCGAAGTTGTAGAGGGGGACTTTTATTGGCGAAGTTGTAGAGGGGGACTTTTATTGGCGAAGTTGTAGAGGGGGACTTTTATTGGCGAAGTTGTAGAGGGGGACCTTTATTGGCGAAGTTGTAGAGGGGGACTTTTATTGGCAAAGTTGTAGAGGGGGACTTTTATTGGCAAAGTTGTAGAGGGGAACTTTTATTGGCGAAGTTGTAGAGGGGGACTTTTATTGGCGAAGTTGTAGAGGGGGACTTTTATTGGCAAAGTTGTAGAGGAGGACTTTTATTGGCGAAGTTGTAGAGGGGGACTTTTATTGGCAAAGTTGTAGAGGGGAACTTTTATTGGCGAAGTTGTAGAGGGGGACTTTTATTGGCAAAGTTGTAGAGGGGGACTTTTATTGGCAAAGTTGTAGAGGGGAACTTTTATTGGCGAAGTTGTAGAGGGGGACTTTTATTGGCGAAGTTGTAGAGGGGGACTTTTATTGGCGAAGTTGTAGAGGAGGACTTTTATTGGCGAAGTTGTAGAGGGGGACTTTTATTGGCAAAGTTGTAGAGGGGAACTTTTATTGGCAAAGTTGTAGAGGGGGACTTTTATTGGCAAAGTTGTAGAGGGGGACTTTTATTGGCGAAGTTGTAGAGGGGGACTTTTATTGGCGAAGTTGTAGAGGGGGACTTTTATAGGCGAAGTTGTAGAGGGGGACTTTTATTGGCAAAGTTGTAGAGGGGGACTTTTATTGGCAAAGTTGTAGAGGGGAACTTTTATTGGCGAAGTTGTAGAGGGGGACTTTTATTGGCGAAGTTGTAGAGGGGGACTTTTATTGGCAAAGTTGTAGAGGAGGACTTTTATTGGCGAAGTTGTAGAGGGGGACTTTTATTGGCAAAGTTGTAGAGGGGAACTTTTATTGGCGAAGTTGTAGAGGGGGACTTTTATTGGCAAAGTTGTAGAGGGGGACTTTTATTGGCAAAGTTGTAGAGGGGAACTTTTATTGGCGAAGTTGTAGAGGGGGACTTTTATTGGCGAAGTTGTAGAGGGGGACTTTTATTGGCGAAGTTGTAGAGGAGGACTTTTATTGGCGAAGTTGTAGAGGGGGACTTTTATTGGCAAAGTTGTAGAGGGGGACTTTTATTGGCAAAGTTGTAGAGGGGGACTTTTATTGGCGAAGTTGTAGAGGGGGACTTTTATTGGCGAAGTTGTAGAGGGGGACTTTTATTGGCGAAGTTGTAGAGGGGGACTTTTATTGGCGAAGTTGTAGAGGAGGACTTTTATTGGCGAAGTTGTAGAGGGGGACTTTTATTGGCGAAGTTGTAGAGGAGGACTTTTATTGGCAAAGTTGTAGAGGGGGACTTTTATTGGCGAAGTTGTAGAGGGGGACTTTTATTGGCAAAGTTGTAGAGGGGGACTTTTATTGGCAAAGTTGTAGAGGGGGACTTTTATTGGCAAAGTTGTAGAGGGGGACTTTTATTGGCGAAGTTGTAGAGGGGGACTTTTATTGGCGAAATTTTGGAGGGGGACTTTTATTGGCGAAGTTGTAGAGGGGGACTTTTATTGGCAAAGTTGTAGAGGGGGACTTTTATTGGCGAAGTTGTAGAGGGGGACTTTTATTGGCGAAGTTGTAGAGGGTGACTTTTATTTGCGATGTTGTAGAAGGGGACTTTTATTTACGAAATTTTAGAGGGGGACTTTTATTGGTGAAGTTGTAGAGGGGGACTTTTATTGGCGAAGTTGTAGAGGGGGACTTTTATTGGCGAAGTTGTAGAGGGGGACTTTTATTGGCGAAGTTGTAGAGGGGGACTTTTATTTGCGATGTTGTAGAGGGGGACTTTTATTGGTAAAGTTCTAGAGGGGGACTTTTATTAGCGAAGTTGTAGAGGGGGACTTTTATTAGCGAAATTTTGGAGGGGGACTTTTATTGGCGAAGTTGTAGAGGGGGACTTTTATTGGCAAAGTTGTAGAGGGGGACTTTTATTGGCAAAGTTGTAGAGGGGAACTTTTAATGGTGAAGTTGTAGAGGGGGACTTTTATTGGCGAAGTTGTAGAGGGGGACTTTTATTGGTGAAGTTGTAGATGGGGACTTTTATTGGCGAAGTTGTAGAGGGGGACTTTTATTGGCGGAGTTGTAGAGTGGGACTTTTATTGGCGAAGTTGTAGAGGGGGACTTTTATTGGCGAATTTGTAGAGGGGGACTTTTATTGGCGAAGGTGTAGAGGGGGACTTTTATTGACGAAGTTGTAGAGGGGGACTTTTATTGACGAATTTGTAGAGGGGGACTTTAATTGGCGAGATTTGAGAGGGGGACTTTTATTGACGAAGTTGTAGAGGGGGACTTTTATTGGCGAAGTTGTAGAGGGAGACTTTTATTGACGAAGTTGTAGAGGGCGACTTTTATTGACGAAGTTGTAGAGGGGGACTTTTATTGACGAAGTTGTAGAGGGCGACTTTTATTGCCGTGATTTTAGAGAAGGACTTTTATTGTCGAAATTTTAAGGGGGACTTTTATTGGCGAGATTTTAGAGGGGGACTTATATTGGCGGAGTTGCAGAAGGGGACTTTTATTTGCGGAATTTTAGAGGGAGACTTTTATTGGAGGTATTTTAGAGGGGGGACTTTTATTCGTACGCCTTTTAGAGTTATTTTTAGAGGGGCCTTTTAAAGGCGAAATTGTAGAGGCATTATTTTAGGGATACCATTTTAGAAGCACCATTGTAAGATATGTCATTTTAGAAATAGTTTTAGAAGCATTGTTTTAAAATCACTCAAAAAAATGGTGGTGAACGAAATATTTATATCAATCTTCAAAAAAAAAAAAAAAAAGTAGTTAACCCTTTTCGACCAGAGGCAACTAATTGTTGTTGTTGTTGTTGTTGTTATTATTATTATTATTATTATTATTATTGTTGTTGTTGTTGTTGTTGTTGTTGTTGTTGTTGTTGTATGACTCAAAGCTATTCAATTCCACACAAAGTTCCTGTAACATAAAACGTATTTTATTTCACCGTTCAAAACAGCACCTTCATTTCCCTCACCTGCGCATTCCATCAGCCAGGCTTTGCCATCAATCACGATCTGAAATTGTCAATTTTGAAAATGGTGCCCCGTCCGGTCCTTAATAGTTACCCGGTAATATGTTTTAACAGAAGCCTGGACGCTATTAGGCCCTTTTGGGGCTTTTCATCTGAGTAGTTAAGCTATTATTGGCTTAGGGGTCGTGGTGGTGTGTTGGAAACATCCCTGCTTGGCGATTAACTGGACTGGAGTTCGAGGTTTGCTTAAGCTCGATAGTTCCTAGTAGTGTCTGTAACCTCACAATTATACTAACCGTGTGTCACACGATCGCACATAGTTCATTTTGTGTATATATTATGCTTGTATCTTCGCTCTTCCCTCGCACTAAAAAGAGCCTGAATAAACAAGTCTGTTTTTCTCATCGGTAACGGTGTCGATTTTGAACAGGAAATTTCTTGTTGCCTTGAGCTTTTGTATATAAAGGAGAGTGTTCTATAATAAACTCACTCAGTTGCTTCCATCCTATCTTTGAGTCACAACCTTCTCTCGGCTCGTCACACAATCCTTGTGAGATAAGGATAGGAGGTTTTGGGGAGCCTATAAGTTTACCTGGTAAGACATCTTTAGGGCTTACTGTAATTATCTAAACTTGAACCACTTTTCTTGCCTTAGTATGAGGCTAATGCCCTTTTACAGACTGTGATTATCTAAACTTAAAGCCCTTTGCTTGCCTTAGTATGAGGCTAATGCCCTTTTACAGACTGTGATTATCTAAACTTAAACCCCTTTTCTTGCCTTAGTATGAGGCTAATGCCCTTTTACAGACTGTGATTATCTAAACTTAAAGCCCCTTTCTTGCCTTAGTAGGAGCTAATACAATTTTACAGCTGAGAAAGGTGGCAGTCTAAGCCAAATGTTGGAATACTCAGTCCAGGGCATATTTTATTATTCTAAGATATTTTTTAAAGGTGGAGCACAAGTCCTTTGCATTTCGTACTTCGACAATTCGCGAGCTCTTAAATTGACATGTTTTGGTGCTAGGATTTAAAGATTAATGTTTTGTAGACAGACGTCCTTTGAATATAGCTCTTTGAAAGGAGGACACTCCTGGTTAGCGGGTCACAGAATTCATCCTATTTAGGAAATAGATTCCAATGTATTTCTTACTTTAATTGACATTTTTGGGGGCTAGAGGAGTAAGATAAAGGTTTTCTAGGCAGACCCCCTTTGAGAATAGATTTTGAGAGGGATGGTCCTGCTTAGAGTGTCAGAGAATTCTTCCGATTTAGGAAATAGATTCCTATGTATTTCTTACTTAAATTGACATTTGTTGGAGGTACAATTTGAAGATAAAAGTTTTCTAGGCAGACCCTCTTTGAGATGGGCTTATAGGAGTTAAGGGGGGGACTCATTTTCTGAAGGGTCCTGTTTATGAAATAGATTCCTATGGATTTTGCACTTAAATGACCATTTTTTGGAGCTACAATTTGAAGATAAAGTTCTTCTAAGCAGACCCTCTTTGAGATGTGCTTATAGGAGTTGGGGGGGGGGGGGCCCTCATGTCTGAAGGGTCCTAGATTCCTATGGGTTTCTTACTTGAATGGATATTTTTTGGAGCTAGAATTTGAAGATAAAAGTTTTCTAGACAGAATCCCTTTGAGATTGGCTCTTAGGAGTTAGTGGGGAGGCCTCATGTCTGAAGGGTCCTAGAATTCCTCCTATATAGGAAATAGATTCCTATGTGTTTCTTACTTAAATGGATATTTGTTGGAGGTACAATTTGAAGATAAAAGTTTTCTAGACAGAATCCCATTGAGATTGGCTTACAGGAGTAGGGTCCCATGGCAGGAGGGTCCTATAATTCCTCCTATGTAGGAAATAGATTCTTATGAATTTCTTACTTAAATGGATATTTTTTGGAGCTACAATTTGAAGATAAAAGATATCTAGGCAGACTTCTTTGAGATGGGCTTATAGGAGTTGGGGAGGGGGGGGGGGCCTCATGTCTGAAGGGTCCTAGATTCTTATGGGTTTCTTACTTAAATGGATATTTTTTGGAGCTACAATTTGAAGATAAATGTTTTCTAGACAGACCCTCTTTGAGATTGGGTTTTAGGAGTTGGGGCCCACAGTATGAGGGTCCTATAATCCCTCCTATTTAGGAAATAGACTCCCACCGTAAAATTCATCGAGGGGCGTTAAGGAGCTCCAAAAAATGACGCTGATCGCCTCTTAGCTGGTGCTAGGACGTCGCTTAAGTGGAAAGGCTTATCCATTAGTTTCTTAATTGTCTTGAGATGTGGACTGTAATATCAGCAGTCCGGGGCTGGTAATGAGATCTTAGCTCGCTTGGAATGTCATCATTTTTCTCCTGCTGTCACTAAGTGAGTCTGACTCTTGGTTCGTTTTCACTGTTGGGTTTATTTTTCGAAAGTAGATGGGAGACAATCATGGTGCTCGTAAAAATTGGTTTGATATTTAATTAGCAAATTGTGTAGTGAAGTAGTTTGTCAAAAAAAATTTTGAATTTGCAAAT
>NW_027169167.1:32500-35000 GCF_036898095.1 Palaemon carinicauda | reverse complement strand
CTTCTAGATTAATGCGTAGTATTGAGCCTCATGATGGAGAAGGCCTGGCTATTAGAATGAACTGCCTGCCTAGTATTACGAACAGGATAGAATTGTCCAGGAAGATGTAAATGTAAAGGATACAGACATACACACATACAAATACATACATACCTTAGAACATAAGCTAGTTACAAATTAAAGAACTATGTTGAGAATGGTGGGAATAACACTGAGAGAGAGAGAGAGAGAGAGAGAGAGAGAGAGAGAGAGAGAGAGAGAGAGAGAGAGAGAGAGAGAGAGAGAGAGAGAGAAGAAGAAGAAGAAGAAGAATAGCAACATGGATACTTGAGAAAACTCACACACACACAAACACACATACACATAGAACATAAACTAGTTACAACTCAAAGATCTACGGAAAGAATAATGATGTGAATAACACTAAGAGACAGAAAAGGAGCAACATGGATACTATAGTCCATTTCTTTTAGCGAGTCATATTTGCACCGACTCGCAGCGGTGCCCTTTAAGCTCGGAAAAGTTTCCTGGTCGCTGATTGGTTAGAATGATCTTGTCCAACCAATCAGCGACCAGGAAAGTTTTTCCGAGCTAAAGGTGCCCTTTTAGCTCGGAAAAGTTTCCTGGTCGCTGATTGGTTAGAATTATCTCGTCCAACCAATCAGGGATCAGGAAACTTTTCCGAGCTAAAAGGGCACCACTGCGAGTCGGTGCAAATCTGCCTCGCTAAAAGAAATGGACTATAGAGCTTAGAGGATATTCTAAACACACACCTTAGAATATATATATCTAAATAACCCTTTAAAATTCCATTTAAATATATTTATTGGTAAAGGAGTTATTGACGACTCCGCCTCCAACTTATACTCTTCCTTTAAAAAGCTTTTTTTTTTTTTTTTTTTTTTTTTTTTTTTTTTTTTTTTTTTTGCTGGAATTATCATTAGCGTTCATTTACGCAAAAATGTATTGCTACGCAAATGCGTCAAGGAATGCCGCTGATTTTAATGAGCGAATTTTCGTGGTCCCAATTTGCGTCTGTAATGAAAGGACCACCAGGCTAATTGGATTGCATTAAAGAAATGTAATTAAAACTTCTGTGCTAGAAAAAAAGGTAATTGTCAAAAATGTAATCTTGTTTAAGAAAATATAATGTGTCTCTAATGAAAGGACCTCCAAGCTAATTGGAATCCATTAAAGATATGTAATTAAAACTTCTGTGCTTGAAAAAAAGGGAATTGTCAAAAAAATGTAATCTTGTTTAAGAAAATATAATGTCAGGAAATTGGTATGTAGCCCTCAGCAAATGGTAGCTAAGTGTTACAGTACTTGGCTCATGTTTGGTAGGTTTGGGTTTTTCGAGTGTAGAAGTGGTAGCCTATTGGAAACATCCCTGCATGCAACCTGTTAGACTGGAGTTCAATCCCCGCTCAAGCCTAATACTCCCTAGAAGTGTCTGCAATCTCACCATCCTTGTGAGCTAGGAATGAAGAGTTATAGGAAAGTTATAATTCTACCTGCTGAGTCATTAGCAGCCATTGCCTGGCCCTCCCTGGTCCTAGCTTGGGTGGAGAGGAGGCTTGGGCGCTGATCATATAATATATGGCCAGTCTCTGGGGCATTGTCCTGATTGCTAGGGCAATGTCACTGTCCCTCGCCTCTGCCATTCATGAGCAACCTTTAAACCTTTAATTGTTAATAGGATTGTAATGAGAGAGAGAGAGAGAGAGAGAGAGAGAGAGAGAGAGAGAGACTGTAATATTTATATCCAGCGGTTTGTCCTGTCTATGGCATATATAATTAATAGCATACCTTTAGTTCAGGGGGCACTTCCCGTACACGTTCTTTGCTACAAATTTTTACCTGATTTTTTTTTTTTTTTTTTTTTTAATAGATTTTGAGCGATAGCATCGACATCTTTAATTATCAAATATTAACCAGTAACCAATTTCTATATCCGTTTTACACCGACTGAGCTATCAAGAGAGAGATAGCTCAGTCGGTAGTGTCACTGCAGGCATGGTTTCCAGCCGAACAGGTGGGGGTTCGATTCTCCACCTGGCCAGAAGCTGTTACCATAAAACGAATTCCAAGTGGATATATATTCCCAAGATAGAATTCGGTATTAAATGCCATTCGTGGGGTGATATTTACATCTATTATCATATATATGTAAATGAAAACCAATTAAAGTTTAGAACCTAAAATATTTTTTATATATTAGAAAGATCGAAACCGCATTGCAGCTAATTGAGAAAAAATATGAGCTTGATTTAATAATGATCTAAAAAGAATTATATATATTTTTACATTTTGGAAACCAAACAGTTTCGAAAGTTCGAAATTGCTTTTATGCAAATCGAACTCACCTGCCGTTGAAGGCAAATGACCCCTACAACTTTCTAAAACGGGTATTATAACTAGCATAATCACTGCCAATGTCTGGATTACCGATTCGAACTCAGACTCGTTGAGTTTCCTCGAGGACATTTGGCAAGTTTGC
>NW_027169167.1:10000-12500 GCF_036898095.1 Palaemon carinicauda | reverse complement strand
CATGCTCGCTCACAGCAAACCAACCTAGTATGTCTGTCCCTGACTAGTACAGCTAAGCTGATCATGGCGATACGCAAACCTTTTCACCAAGTTAATGTGTCTCCACTCAAAAAAGGTAAACTGGTAAATATAAACAACAACAACAACAACAACAGCAACAACAATAACACAAAATGCAGCCGTTTCTAGTCCACTGCAGGACAAAGGCCTCAGACATGTCTTTAGTCATGCATAGGGTTTGGCTATTTCAATCACCACACTTATGCTGAGAGACTTTAGCATGCTCGCTCATAGCAAACCAACCTAGTATGGCTGTCCCTGACTATAGTCCATTTCTTTTAGCGATGCATATTTGCACCGACTCGCGGCGGTGCCCTTTTAGCTCGGAAAAGTTTCCTGATCGCCGATTGGTTAGAATTATCTCGTCCAACCAATCAGCGATCAGGAAATTTTTCCGAGCTAAAAGGGCACCGCCGCGAGTCGGTGCAAATCTGCATCGATAAAAGAAATGGACTATAGTACAGCTCAGCTGATCATGGCGATCCACAAACCCTTTCACCAAGGGTATCCACACTCAGAAATGGGGAAAAAAAATATCTCCACCATTGCAAACTTGCCAAATGTCCTCGAGGAAACTCAACGAGTCTGAGTTCGAATCGGTAATCCAGACATTGGCAGTGATTATGCTAGTTATAATACCCGTTTTAGAAAGTTGTAGGGGTCATTTGCCTTCAACGGCAGGTGAGTTCGATTTGCATAAAAGCAATTTCGAACTTTCGAAACTGTTTGGTTTCCAAAATGTAAAAATATATATAATTCTTTTTAGATCATTATTAAATCAAGCTCATATTTTTTCTCAATTAGCTGCAATGCGGTTTCGATCTTTCTAATATATAAAAAATATTTTAGGTTCTAAACTTTAATTGGTTTTCATTTACATATATATGATAATAGATGTAAATATCACCCCACGAATGGCATTTAATACCGAATTCTATCTTGGGAATATATATCCACTTGGAATTCGTTTTATGGTAACAGCTTCTGGCCAGGTGGAGAATCGAACCCCCACCTGTTCGGCTGGAAACCATGCCTGCAGTGACACTACCGACTGAGCTATCTCTCTCTTGATAGCTCAGTCGGTGTAAAACGGATATAGAAATTGGTTACTGGTTAATATTTGATAATTAAAGATGTCGATGCTATCGCTCAAAATCTATTAAAAAAAAAAAAAAAAAAAAAATCAGGTAAAAATTTGTAGCAAAGAACGTGTACGGGAAGTGCCCCCTGAACTAAAGGTATGCTATTAATTATATATGCCATAGACAGGACAAACCGCTGGATATAAATATTACAGTCTCTCTCTCTCTCTCTCTCTCTCTCTCTCTCTCTCTCTCTCATTACAATCCTATTAACAATTAAAGGTTTAAAGGTTGCTCATGAATGGCAGAGGCGAGGGACAGTGACATTGCCCTAGCAATCAGGACAATGCCCCAGAGACTGGCCATATATTATATGATCAGCGCCCAAGCCTCCTCTCCACCCAAGCTAGGACCAGGGAGGGCCAGGCAATGGCTGCTAATGACTCAGCAGGTAGAATTATAACTTTCCTATAACTCTTCATTCCTAGCTCACAAGGATGGTGAGATTGCAGACACTTCTAGGGAGTATTAGGCTTGAGCGGGGATTGAACTCCAGTCTAACAGGTTGCATGCAGGGATGTTTCCAATAGGCTACCACTTCTACACTCGAAAAACCCAAACCTACCAAACATGAGCCAAGTACTGTAACACTTAGCTACCATTTGCTGAGGGCTACATACCAATTTCCTGACATTATATTTTCTTAAACAAGATTACATTTTTTTGACAATTCCCTTTTTTTCAAGCACAGAAGTTTTAATTACATATCTTTAATGGATTCCAATTAGCTTGGAGGTCCTTTCATTAGAGACACATTATATTTTCTTAAACAAGATTACATTTTTGACAATTACCTTTTTTTCTAGCACAGAAGTTTTAATTACATTTCTTTAATGCAATCCAATTAGCCTGGTGGTCCTTTCATTACAGACGCAAATTGGGACCACGAAAATTCGCTCATTAAAATCAGCGGCATTCCTTGACGCATTTGCGTAGCAATACATTTTTGCGTAAATGAACGCTAATGATAATTCCAGCAAAAAAAAAAAAAAAAAAAAAAAAAAAAAAAAAAAAAAAAAAAAGCTTTTTAAAGGAAGAGTATAAGTTGGAGGCGGAGTCGTCAATAACTCCTTTACCAATAAATATATTTAAATGGAATTTTAAAGGGTTATTTAGATATATATATTCTAAGGTGTGTGTTTAGAATATCCTCTAAGCTCTATAGTCCATTTCTTTTAGCGAGGCAGATTTGCACCGACTCGCAGTGGTGCCCTTTTAGCTCGGAAAAGTTTCCTGATCCCTGATTGGTTGGACGAGATAATTCTAACCAATCAGCGACCAGGAAACTTTTCCGAGCT
>NW_027169167.1:0-5000 GCF_036898095.1 Palaemon carinicauda | reverse complement strand
ATAATTACAGTAAGCCCTAAAGATGTCTTACCAGGTAAACTTATAGGCTCCCCAAAACCTCCTATCCTTATCTCACAAGGATTGTGTGACGAGCCGAGAGAAGGTTGTGACTCAAAGATAGGATGGAAGCAACTGAGTGAGTTTATTATAGAACACTCTCCTTTATATACAAAAGCTCAAGGCAACAAGAAATTTCCTGTTCAAAATCGACACCGTTACCGATGAGAAAAACAGACTTGTTTATTCAGGCTCTTTTTAGTGCGAGGGAAGAGCGAAGATACAAGCATAATATATACACAAAATGAACTATGTGCGATCGTGTGACACACGGTTAGTATAATTGTGAGGTTACAGACACTACTAGGAACTATCGAGCTTAAGCAAACCTCGAACTCCAGTCCAGTTAATCGCCAAGCAGGGATGTTTCCAACACACCACCACGACCCCTAAGCCAATAATAGCTTAACTACTCAGATGAAAAGCCCCAAAAGGGCCTAATAGCGTCCAGGCTTCTGTTAAAACATATTACCGGGTAACTATTAAGGACCGGACGGGGCACCATTTTCAAAATTGACAATTTCAGATCGTGATTGATGGCAAAGCCTGGCTGATGGAATGCGCAGGTGAGGGAAATGAAGGTGCTGTTTTGAACGGTGAAATAAAATACGTTTTATGTTACAGGAACTTTGTGTGGAATTGAATAGCTTTGAGTCATACAACAACAACAACAACAACAACAACAACAACAACAACAATAATAATAATAATAATAATAATAATAACAACAACAACAACAACAACAATTAGTTGCCTCTGGTCGAAAAGGGTTAACTACTTTTTTTTTTTTTTTTTGAAGATTGATATAAATATTTCGTTCACCACCATTTTTTTGAGTGATTTTAAAACAATGCTTCTAAAACTATTTCTAAAATGACATATCTTACAATGGTGCTTCTAAAATGGTATCCCTAAAATAATGCCTCTACAATTTCGCCTTTAAAAGGCCCCTCTAAAAATAACTCTAAAAGGCGTACGAATAAAAGTCCCCCCTCTAAAATACCTCCAATAAAAGTCTCCCTCTAAAATTCCGCAAATAAAAGTCCCCTTCTGCAACTCCGCCAATATAAGTCCCCCTCTAAAATCTCGCCAATAAAAGTCCCCCTTAAAATTTCGACAATAAAAGTCCTTCTCTAAAATCACGCAATAAAAGTCGCCCTCTACAACTTCGTCAATAAAAGTCCCCCTCTACAACTTCGTCAATAAAAGTCGCCCTCTACAACTTCGTCAATAAAAGTCCCCTCTACAACTTCGCCAATAAAAGTCCCCCTCTACAACTTCGTCAATAAAAGTCCCCCTCTACAACTTCGCCAATAAAAGTCCCCCTCTACAATTCGTCAATAAAAGTCCCCCTCTACAACTTCGCCAATAAAAGTCCCCCTCTACACTTCGCCAATAAAAGTCCCCCTCTACAATTCGCCAATAAAAGTCCCCCTCTACAACTTCGCCAATAAAAGTCCCACTCTACAACTCGCCAATAAAAGTCCCCCTCTACAACTTCGCCAATAAAAGTCCCCATCTACAACTTCACCAATAAAAGTCCCCCTCTACAACTTCGCCAATAAAAGTCCCCCTCTACAACTTCACCATTAAAAGTCCCCCTCTACAACTTTGCCAATAAAAGTCCCCCTCTACAACTTTGCCAATAAAAGT
The DNA here is from genome assembly GCF_036898095.1 of Palaemon carinicauda. NCBI lineage: Eukaryota > Metazoa > Arthropoda > Malacostraca > Decapoda > Palaemonidae > Palaemon > Palaemon carinicauda. The sequence goes on along the minus strand of NW_027169167.1, from coordinate 3,290 downwards.
CCCCCTCTACAACTTCGCCAATAAAAGTCCCCCTCTACAATTTCGCCAATAAAAGTCCCCCTCTACAACTTCGCAATAAAAGTCCCCCTCTACAACTTACCAATAAAAGTCCCCCTCTACAACATCGCAAATAAAAGTCCCCCTCTACAACTTCGCCAATAAAAGTCCCCCTCTACAACTTCGCCAATAAAAGTCCCCCTCTACAACTTCGCCAATAAAAGTCCCCCTCTACAACTTCGCCAATAAAAGTCCCCCTCTACAACTTCGCCAATAAAAGTCCCCCTCTACAACATCGCCAATAAAAGTCCCCCTCTACAACTTCGCCAATAAAAGTCCCCCTCTACAACTTCGCCAATAAAAGTCCCCCTCTACAACTTTGCCAATAAAAGTCCCCCTCTACAACTTCGCCAATAAAAGTCCCCCTCTACAATTTCGCCAATAAAAGTCCCCCTCTACAACTTCGCCAATAAAAGTCCCCCTCTACAACTTTCGCCAATAAAAGTCCCCCTCTACAACTTCGCCAATAAAAGTCCCCCTCTACAACTTTGCCAATAAAAGTCCCCCTCTACAACTTCGCCAATAAAAGTCCCCCTCTACAACTTTGCCAATAAAAGTCCCCCTCTACAACTTCGCCAATAAAAGTCCCCCTCTACAACTTCGCCAATAAAAGTCCCCCTCTACAACTTCGCCAATAAAAGTCCCCCTCTACAACTTCGCCAATAAAAGTCCCCCTCTACAACTTCGCCAATAAAAGTCCCCCTCTACAACTTCGCCAATAAAAGTCCCCCTCTACAACTTCGCCAATAAAAGTCCCCCTCTACAACTTTGCCAATAAAAGTCCCCCTCTACAACTTTGCCAATAAAAGTCCCCCTCTACAACTTCGCCAATAAAAGTCCCCTCTACAACTTCGCCAATAAAAGTCCCCCTCTACAACTTCGCCAATAAAAGTCCCCTCTACAACTTCGCCAATAAAAGTCCCCCTCTACAACTTTGCCAATAAAAGTCCCCCTCTACAACTTCGCCAATAAAAGTTCCCCTCTACAACTTTGCCAATAAAAGTCCCCCTCTACAACTTCGCCAATAAAAGTCCCCCTCTACAACTTCGCCAATAAAAGTCCCCCTCTACAACTTCGCCAATAAAAGTCCCCCTCTACAACTTCGCCAATAAAAGTCCCCCTCTACAACTTCGCCAATAAAAGTCCCCCTCTACAACTTTGCCAATAAAAGTCCCCCTCTACAACTTTGCCAATAAAAGTCCCCCTCTACAACTTCGCCAATAAAAGTCCCCCTCTACAACTTCGCCAATAAAAGTCCCCCTCTACAACTTCGCCAATAAAAGTCCCCCTCTACAACTTCGCCAATAAAAGTCCCCTCTACAACTTTGCCAATAAAAGTCCCCCTCTACAACTTTGCCAATAAAAGTCCCCCTCTACAACTTCGCCAATAAAAGTCCCCTCTACAACTTCGCCAATAAAAGTCCCCCTCTACAACTTCGCCAATAAAAGTCCCCCTCTACAACTTCGCCAATAAAAGTCCCCCTCTACAACTTTGCCAATAAAAGTCCCCCTCTACAACTTCGCCAATAAAAGTCCCCTCTACAACTTTGCCAATAAAAGTCCCCCTCTACAACTTCGCCAATAAAAGTCCCCCTCTACAACTTCGCCAATAAAAGTCCCCTCTACAACTTCGCCAATAAAAGTCCCCCTCTACAACTTCGCCAATAAAAGTCCCCCTCTACAACTTCGCCAATAAAAGTCCCCCTCTACAACTTCGCCAATAAAAGTCCCCCTCTACAACTTCGCCAATAAAAGTCCCCCTCTACAACTTCGCCAATAAAAGTCCCCCTCTACAACTTCGCCAATAAAAGTCCCCCTCTACAACTTCGCCAATAAAAGTCCCCCTCTACAACTTCGCCAATAAAAGTCCCCCTCTACAACTTCGCCAATAAAAGTCCCCCTCTACAACTTCGCCAATAAAAGTCCCCCTCTACAACTTCGCCAATAAAAGTCCCCTCTACAACTTTGCCAATAAAAGTCCCCCTCTACAACTTCGCCAATAAAAGTCCCCCTCTACAACTTCGCCAATAAAAGTCCCCTCTACAACTTCGCCAATAAAAGTCCCCCTCTACAACTTCGCCAATAAAAGTCCCCCTCTACAACTTCGCCAATAAAAGTCCCCCTCTACAACTTTGCCAATAAAAGTCCCCCTCTACAACTTTGCCAATAAAAGTCCCCTCTACAACTTTGCCAATAAAAGTCCCCCTCTACAACTTCGCCAATAAAAGTCCCCTCTACAACTTTGCCAATAAAAGTCCCCCTCTACAACTTGCCAATAAAAGTCCCCCTCTACAACTTTGCCAATAAAAGTCCTCCTCTACAACTTCGCCAATAAAAGTCCCCCTCTACAACTTCGCCAATAAAAGTCCCCCTCTACAACTTCGCCAATAAAAGTCCCCCTCTACAACTTCGCCAATAAAAGTCCCCCTCTACAACTTCGCCAATAAAAGTCCCCCTCTACAACTTCGCCAATAAAAGTCCCCCTCTACAACTTGCCAATAAAAGTCCCCTCTACAACTTCGCCAATAAAAGTCCCCCTCTACAACTTCGCCAATAAAAGTCCCCCTCTACAACTTCGCCAATAAAAGTCCCCCTCTACAACTTCGCCAATAAAAGTCCCCCTCTACAACTTCGCCAATAAAAGTCCCCCTCTACAACTTCGCCAATAAAAGTCCCCCTCTACAACTTTGCCAATAAAAGTCCCCCTCTACAACTTTGCCAATAAAAGTCCCCCTCTACAACTTCTGCCAATAAAAGTCCCCCTCTACAACTTCTCCAATAAAAGTCCCCCTCTACAACTTTCCAATAAAAGTCCCCCTCTACAACTTTGCCAATAAAAGTCCCCCTCTACAACTTCGCCAATAAAAGTCCCCCTCTACAACTTCGCCAATAAAAGTCCCCCTCTACAACTTCGCCAATAAAAGTCCCCCTCTACAACTTCTCCAATAAAAGTCCCCCTCTACAACATCTCCAATAAAAGTCCCCCTCTACAACTTTGCCAATAAAAGTCCCCCTCTACAACTTCTCCAATAAAAGTCCCCCTCTACAACATCTCCAATAAAAGTCCCCCTCTACAACTTCTCCAATAAAAGTCCCCCTCTACAACATCTCCAATAAAAGTCCCCCTCTACAACATTCCAATAAAAGTCCCCCTCTACAACTTCTCCAATAAAAGTCCCCCTCTACAACTTCTCCAATAAAAGTCCCCCTCTACAACATTCCAATAAAGTCCC
>NW_027169166.1:32500-44453 GCF_036898095.1 Palaemon carinicauda | reverse complement strand
AATTATAAAACTGCACTCTATGTATAACTACAAAAACAAAAGTAACACCTAGTTACTGTAAACACCAACTGAAGTCTTATAAAAAGGAAGAAAGTAACAAACCAGACGAATTCTTCTCATTTTCCTTCCTCGTAACGTTTCCCTTTGATAGCCCTAATGGACCTCCAACTTGGGCCGTCATCCACTTTTCTATCGTTACTTCACTCTCATCGTTAGATTCACGAATCAACAACACACATTTCCTCGACAGATTTTTCCTCGGATATCTCTTACCCATTACTTCTCCAGACTTCTCTTACCCATCTTTTACTCAATTTTACACATTTTTTCATCTGATTTCTCTTACTCATTTTTTCCCAGATTTCTCTTAATCATTTTCTCCTCAGATTTCTCTAATCCATCTTTTCCCCACAATTCTCTTGCCAATATTTTTTAGGTTTATTCTCCTAAATAATCTTTATCTATTAATAAATTTTTGTCTTTTTTGCGCTAAGTGGAAACAATTCCAAATAAAAGGATCGCTTATATTGTAGCCTTAGTTTATTTTTGTAGAAGTATTTTAAAAATAAACTACAACATAAAACTCATTGACCAACAAAGAGCGAATAATGTATTTTAATGTGATCTCTGAATGTAGTTCACATTTCTTTACAATTCCCTTCACGATTTACTTTACACTTGTGCGTTCTTTTGTGTGGCTGGTTCCTAACGATATCCCACAAGAGAATTCAATGTCAGCCAGTTCTTAGTACTAATATCAAATTAACGCAAATATCTTTTCCTTATGGAACGCAAAACATTTTCTCTATCATAAAAAATCCGAACATCTGAACGTATGACCTGAGCCCGTCTTTCAGATAATTTACTAAATTACAAACAAGAAAAATATTAAATAACTAAATGTCATAAATATACAGACTTCAACTGAAAACAGTGTTTTCTTTAATATAATGCTGCTGCTAATATGAGTAAATATTACAGGATAAAAGATCTATTTCAAATACACACACATGTTCAACGCCCATATCTTAAGATAACCAAGTGTTTTTGAGAGAGAGAGAGAGAGAGAGAGAGAGAGAGAGAGAGAGAGAGAGAGAGAGAGAGAGAGAGGAGAGAGAGAGAGAGAGAGACGAGTCTTAATAATACTGAATAGGATCACCCCTACCCCCAAAATATCCCTTTGATCTCCCTCCATATCACCGCTGATTAAAGATGCGCATGATTCCAAGAATAGAAAGATGAAGCCATTTCATCCTATGACTGACCAACTACGTAGGATTGTAGACTATCTTAGTATCATTAATCATTCCTGTCCCAGGATTTCAGAGCCAGCTGGAGAATCTTGGGGTTGCTACAAATATTCTAGAAATCATGACAAAGCAAACACGAATTATCCAGAGAGAAATTCTAATCCTTACAATCATAATATATTTATGCTATTATCAATTATGATAAGTATTTTTAGGAAAATAGTGAGTACATTTATGATCAATTCTAATTGTGTCCGGAATAAATCTGATGTTTCTTCTCTTATATTTTGTACCTCTCACTGTTTCTGTAAAACTTTAGGTTAAATATAAATATTCTCTCTTTAGTTCCATACATTACTTCTTTATTATCGAATTTAATTTTCCGTATAATTCTTTATTCTTTGCTCTTGTATTTAAATTTTCGTTCCATATTTTTAGAAAAGTAGATGAGGTTAGTATCGCTTTTTCCTATCATCATTCAATATAAATATATGAATATTCCTCCTGAAATCAGCCCAATGGTTCCTTAAGAAAGTGCACATAAAAAGCTGACGAGGAGGACACCATGACAACCCTTCCCTCTAACTCAAGTAAATCTTAGCCATTAGGAAAGAAATATTGTCCTCCCGGGATTCCTAATTAAGTTCTGTTGACAGAGAAAGAAGGGAAGTGGGGAGAGATAAAGAGAATGGAAGGATTAATCGCTCCCAGCACCACTGGGGAAATGGATCAGACGAAGCCTGGAGAGTTCATGGGAGCACACTCTGAGTCTAAGCGATCCACCAGAAGACTTAATGATTTAGAGTATTTCTAAAAGAATAAATTCATCAACTATTAAGAAAGATCTGCCACGCTTTTTCCTTAACACACTAAATTAATTTTTCATTTAGTTTCTAACAATAAAATTGGTCCTTTCTGAGTGGGAATACCTTAACGTGATAAAAGAGTTTGTGTATAGTCATAATCAGCAAAGCTGTACGAGTCAGGACCACCCATACTAGGTTGGTTTGCTGTGAGCGATCAGTCTAAATCTCCAATCATCCTCAATCCACAGTGGCCAGCATGATTAGGGACATGTCTGACGCCTTTGTCCTTCAGTGGAATAGAAACGGCTGAATTTGCTGTGGTTGTTGTAATAAAAATAGGACATCTTTAACAGTTATATATTAGAAGTGTAGACAAAATTCATTACACAAAACATTGCATAGTCTGCTAATCATAAATGGCAGAGGAAAGGGACAATGACAATGCCCTAACTAGCAACACAATTCCCTAGAGACTGCACCATATACACATCACCAGCGAGGGTCCAACAGTGGCTGCTGATGAATCTGCAGATAGAACTATACGCTTCCCCAAGCCACCCATCTTTAGCTCACATGGATGTTGAGGTTACAAATACTACAAGCAACTATCGAAGCTTGAGCGTGACTCGAACCTCAGTCCGGCAGATCCCAGGGCAGGGACGTTTCCATTAGTCCATCACAACCCATGGGAGGACTGAAATAGCGAAGACCTGTTAATATTGAGGGAGGAAGATATAAGTTCAAAGTTCAAAAGAGGCTGAAATAGCGATAAACGAGGAGCAGAGGGGGCGACCTAACGAACAAAGTTCTCACATGACAAATCTCAGGTAAAGACGCTTAATTCGCCGAATTACTCATAAACGACGTCCCCTTTAATGTTCCTTAGGCGGAACATTAAATCTAATTGGGCGCTGTACATCATTCTTGTTTGGTGTTGGGGAAAGAAGCGTGCAGGGATTATCTTTTAGTAGTAGAGGGAATTAATTTTATTTCGTTTTTCTTCGAACACTTCGTACGTATCCTTTTACCTGCCTTGCAATGTTTGGATAGAAATTCTGCAAAATGGCGGTATACATATCTCCCCTATGTAATAAACAGGAACGTGTTAAGTTTTATATATATATATGAATACACACACACACAATATATATATATATATATATATATATATATATATATATATATATATAATATATATATATATATTATAATATATATATTATATATTATATATATATATATATATATATATAGTATATATATATATATATATTTCATTTCGTTCTATCTCCGTCTCTTGGCTAGAGCAGAAAAGAAGTAGTCTATCTCAGTGAGCGTGGGTACCACGAGAGGTACACTTAGAAACCCCAATCTTTGCCAGCGTGTGCATGCAAGCGTATATCTATCTAGATAATTTGCAGTATTTTCTGACGGCAGGGTAGGCTACACCAGTGTGTGTGAGTATATATATATATATATATATATATATATATATATATATATATATATATATATATATATATATATATATATATGTATATATTATACATATATATATTTATAATATATATATCTATATATATACATATGCATGTAAATATATATATATATATATATATATATATATATATATATATATATATATATATATATATTCCTTTCCGGTCACGTAGAGCTCTCCCCGTCCATAGAGTGGGGTAGATAGAGAGGACGTAGTCATTCCTTGGTTAGAGGTGGATGCACGTCAGTGTGGCTGCATATCTATATACTGTATATATTTAGACAATTCTAATAATTTTATTAAATATAATAATAATAATAATAATTATAATAATAATAATAATAATAATAATAATAATAATAATAATAATATTTTTGAGGGGTTGCGTAAACCAACAACAACAACAATAATAATAATAATAATAATAATAATAATAATAACAATAATTCCATCAACGTGCAGATTTTAGATGAACTTGTAGAATACAACTACTATTCAGTATTGAATCTACTAACAATATCTATGCTTCAAGGGAATTTTATATCGACCACAAAACGCTGAGAGCTAGTAATGTTCTGAATTATTTGACATTTATAAGCCGAAACACTTACTCATCTGAGAGAGAGAGAGAGAGAGAGAGAGAGAGAGAGAGAGAGAGAGAGAGAGAGAGAGAGAGAGAGAGAGAGAGAGTATTCAAAACAAATCATAAAAGTTATTTCCTTGAACAAAAGTAGAAAAAGTGCAACTTCTTCCATACAGAAAGATTATCATCAAATCATCCAATGTAAATCTGAGATCCAAAGTAATCAGAGTGAACCGATGTTATGCAATGATATTTTTTGAAACTCCTCTATTTCGAACTGAACGTCGAATACAGTTGTATGCGTAGAATTCATCTAGTCTGATATTGTATACATTTTCATATGTGACGAGAACTGACACAGGGTTGGCAGAGCCACCAGATAAAATGAAGATTACATTTTTTTTTTTTTTTTTTTTGGTGGGGGGGGGGGGGCGATGTTTTTCACCTTAACTCCGTGGCAGTCTGTCAAAGGCCACACCATTCACGGTCAAAAAGATTTTGAAAGTAAAACCATAAATGATACACAATTACTTATGCATGCAATAAAAGACACCATCTTTCAGAGACCCATCTTATGAATGGGTTAGTGCGCAGGAAACCTCCCACAATGAAAGATTAAACTTTTCATGGCAGAATCTAACTTCGATCAAAATACCATAATATGATAATGGGATATATTATTTCATATTTTACTCTCTGATCATCATCTCTAACCATACGAATGTGTATCTAAAAACGTCAAGTATGAATTATCTATTCATATACTCATAATTATCTATGATAAATAAAAGCAATCCATACATAATCATTCATTTTACATATTGCATTCAGTTTATTAACATCTCTCTCTCTTTCTCTCTCTCTCTCTCTCTCTCTCTCTCTCTCTCTCTCTCTCTCTCTCTCTCTCTCTCTCTCTCCATGATATTTTAAACAAAATACATGCAAGAAAACCTGATTCTTAGTGCCTAAATACAAAAGCGATTCAATCATATTGCACTCTCTAAAATTTTTAAAGGCAAAATGCTTTACTTTTATTACTTTCAGCCGAAACAGGAGTTGTGAAAATTTTGAAGACTATTTCAGATCCTGAAGACTTTTGGATTTCCAAAAAGGCTTCATGACTACTAAATTTTTTTAAAACCAATCCTCATGCAGGATCTCTATAACGTTGGGCCAGCGGGGCTCTCCCCTTCCCGCTGGCACGGGGGGATCTCCGCTCCCGCTGGCGGGGAGGAACTCCCCCGCTCTCGCTCGCGCGGTGGGGGTCCCCTGCTGACGCTCGCGTAGCAGGGGACCCCCCCTCCTGCGGCAAGGGGAACCCCCGCTCCCGCTCCTGTGGCGAGGGGAACCCCCGCTCCCACTCGCGCGACGGGGCGAACCCCCACACCCTCTCGCGCGGTGGGGGGAACCGCCCCACACCCTCTCGCGCGGTGGTTGGAACCCCCCACACCCCCTTGCACGGCGGGGGGAACCCCCACACCCCCTCGCGCGGCGGGGGGAACCCTACACATCCTAGCGCGGCGGGGGGAACCCCACACACCCTAGCGCGGCGGGGGGAACCCTACACCCCCTCGCGCGGCGGGGGTAACCCCCACACCCCCTCGCGCAGCGGGGGTAACCCCCATACCCCATCGCGCGGCTGGGATAACCCCCCCCTCGCGCGGCAGGGGAAACCCCCACACCCGCTCGCGCGGCGGGGGAATCCCCCACACCCCCTTGCGCGGCGGGGGAAACCCCCACACCCGCTCGCGTGGCGAGGGGAACCCCTGCACCCGCTCGCGCGGCGGGTTCTTAACTTAAATGGTTCTTGATGCGTCTCAAAAGTGGGTTCTTAACGTAATTAACATCCAAATCCCTACTCTAAACTATCTTCAGTCAGCTGGTCTTGTTTGTGTGTGATACTGTCACATACATCCATGCGATAAATGGAATGGAGGGTGACAAGTTAAACTAGTAGGTTCTTTAAAGTCTTGTATAATGAAGATAAACGGACATAAATGCGACAAGCAGCGGGAAGCAGGTTCATGCTTGTCGATACAGTGACCACTGAACAATGATTGACTACTATATGCACATGGCGGAAAGAAAAGCAGTGTTGACACATATAATTACATTGCTGCCACGATGCATAATGAAAAAGTGGTCTTACAGTATATGTAATGGGAAAAGATAAATGGAAATAAATATCATTCTTCTACAAAATAGTAATAACGCAAATGTACATTAATGTTCATAAACTGTACGTAATGTAAATAATATACAGCATAGTATTAGGTATCTATACATTGTTAACACTACTTAACTTGACTATATATCCATTAAGAATTCCTATAGCTATTTCTACATAAAATGCTTTTAGAATAATTTCTGTCCTGCACTTACTCAAAATATTCTTATCTTTGTCATTTCTTACCAAGGGTACTTACTTTACTGTAGTTTTCTCAAACAATTTGACAAACCTTAAACCTTGAAGTGAGAATAAACTAGAAAAAGAAAACTCAACAAACAAACAAATCTAACTAAATGAAATTCGTTTTTAAGCTTTAAAATCCTTCTGATACTTTTCAAAAGGTATCCAGTGTTTATCCAATCATATCGAAAAAATATGCTAATGAATTTTATAGTTATATATATAGTTTTATATGTATGATAGATATACATACATATATATATATATATATATATATATATATATATATATATATATATATATATATATATATATATCACAAAGACAGAAATAATTCAAACCCGCTATTTTACAATTGGTACTTTCAATTGAACACAAATGCGTGGGTGAGTTTCTTTTATACATGCATTGGTGTGCTAACATCTACTTTCGTTTCCTTCATCTTTTTGTGGTTCTGTTTCCAAGTAATCATTAAGACTTGTAATCAGATTTTATGTGACTCATTCTGCCTCTATTACGATTTTGGTCATACTCGATAGATAATAGAGTATTTGGATCATTTTCACCAGCTACTTCTCTCTCAATCAAAACTATTGATTATCTAAATAAATCTACCCGACTGGATTTGAACAATTAACACATCTTTCTCTTTCCCCACTGAGGAAAATGCATTTGTTTTTTATTAATATTTCAGTAAAGAAAAAATGCAATGGTATATACAAAGCTTTAGCGTCAATAAACGTTTTTGTTAAACAGCATGGATTAAATCCCCCTAAATAGCAACGCTTTGTATTAAAGTTTAGAGTTGGGCAACAAAGTTTATAGGAAGTAGTTTTTAGTTAGGGTTTTTCACGTAATTATTAATTCATAAAGTTTTGAAACTCTTCTTGAATCGTAAAAGAAGCAGCGCATTATACTACTATTTAGTTCATATAACAAATACATTTGTTGCATAGCACAATATCATAGTCTACCTACTGGGTATATAATAAAAGACCATTAATTAATTTTATAAAATCGTCTGTCTATATTAGCCTTCAAAAAACACCCATTCAATGTACAGTTATGTCGGCCAATATTCATAATATAAAGATAAAAATTCGTTCATTTCATTCATTGAGTCTTCTTCTATTGTTACAAGTTTCACTTATCTTTCCTTACCCTTCTACAAGAGATAATCCCCTAAAATGCATCTCTCACATTTCTCCGGATTGTAATAACAAAGGAGACCCAAAATGTCACTTTGTTTTCCTCCAGTATTAGGTCGTTCTGTCTGTTAATTATCCAGTATTAGTCCGCTTTGTCTGTTAATTATCCGGTATTAGTCCGCGTTGTCTATTACTTCTGCAGTATTAGTCCATTCTATCTGCTACTTCTCCCTTATTAGTCCGTTCTGTCTTACTTCACCATTATTAGTCCGTTCTGTCTTACTTCACCATTATTAGTCCGTTCTGTCTTACTTCACCATTATTAGTCCGTTGTGTCGGTTACCTCTCTACGTTTTATACGTTTTGTATCCATTAGATGTCCATTGTTATTTTGTTCCTATCCGTTGGTGTTCGTTAGTCAGTCCGTTGATCATCAATTCCTTATTTTGTTTTAACCGTTCAACTTTCCTTACATTGCGACCGCGACAATTTCAACAACGGAAATGACCGGATGTCTGTTTTTCGATCGTAATCTGTCGGTTCGTGCATCAGGTGGGATGTTACACGTCTTTAGTAAGGCGGTCTGAACAACGCCCTAAATGGTATGAATGAATCCCATTGGGAATAGTACCAAGATGTATAAAACTATTGACATGAAAAGGGAAACGTATTTATTGGCTACAAATCTAATTTTGTAAATATTCTCCATAAGGCTCCGTGCAAAGGGAAAGGAAGAGATACCAATGGGAATATCAAACAGAATTTTATTAGGAATTGAATATGTAAATCGAGAATATCACAGTGACTGCATACACTTAATTAATAGAAAACCAAACAGAAGAACGATACTAAACTCGTAGACGCAAAGTATTACAGTATATATATTTCTTTTAATGAGAGTCTGAGGTTAATGGTATTTATTCTCCATAAGTTGGAGATTTTTATGCATATTCAGAAAATTCGTCTTTTTCTTAAAATTAAAGTCAAAGACAGATGTTATTTCCTCTTCAAAAGTTGGAGAATTTTTCAGCATAATTTCGAAAATTCATCTCCTTTCAGAAGTTCCATTGAAAATCCCCTGATGAAAAACGACGTGACAAAGAAGGCGTCTCGTCAGGAGGTGAAATCTTGTAAGAATAAATCGCTTAAAGAGAACTACTGAGAACTTCAACCATTTAACTGTTCCCAGAAGTTAACATCCCCTATCCATTTTAGAAAGGAATTTAATCTCTCTCTCTCTCTCTCTCTCTCTCTCTCTCTCTCTCTCTCATAGCTAAGCAGTGTCTGGTTCTAGACACACACACACACACACACACACACACACACACACATATATATATATATATATATATGTATATATATATATATATTATATATATATATATATTATATATATATATATATATATATATAAATATATATATTTCCTGTCACGCTGAATGGCAATCACTTGGAAAACAACAATTGCCCAAACTTGCGTGTTGTAGTTAGGAAAGGGGGAGGGGGTGGGAAGGGTTTAATGTCTGTGTGTGCATAACTATCCAAGTATTCATACGTCATTGTTGACGGGTAGCATACACCAGTATACGAATAACTAGTCGGAATTTGATTAAAGAAAATCTATGATTTCTCAAAAGCCAGATGGAAAATACCAACAATTAATAAACATTGAAAGGAACCAGGAAATCATCTTGGAATATGCATGGCGATTTAATGACCCAATCAAAGGCTGCTTAAACAATACCATCGACCAGGACACGTAAAGTAGCCTTCACCACCAAATATGACGACTAAATATTTAAATAGATATGCACGCGCACGCACACGCACCCCCTCTCACCAGGATATAACTACTCCCTCTAGCCACTACCTGAGGGATGGGGAGAGCTGTTCGTGACCTAAAAGAAATACTAAATTATATAAATGGTTTCCAACCATCATTTTATTTCCTGCTTCCTTTGGGGCTGTTCCTTAAATATAATATTTAACAATTTTAATAAAGATTTTAATTCCCATTTCATATTTGCTTAACCATCTTCTATTAACATAAAAATGGACTTAAAACTATTTATCCTGGAGACACTCATATGATATCGCAGCACTCGTGTATCCAATGGGTGGCTCTGTCATTTGCTTCCTGTAGATCTACAGCAGAGTAAGCAGGTCCCATTGGGCAGCAGAGGGGGTTGGGGTCCATGATTTGGAGTGATTCATCACAGGACAATCGGCATTGGTTATATATCCCCACTTTTGAAGTCTGTCTCCTGTTTTCCCGACTTTGGGTCTTGCTCTATTGGACATTGAAAGCCAACTAACTAAAGTTAACCTTTATATCTGGGATGAAATTTTTAAGTGTTCCAAGTTATGTCGTAAATGACCAACGTTCAGCGAAACCACTAAATCACAAGATAGCTTCCAAGCCTTCCACTTTCAAGAAACCTTAAAAGTAGAATCGTGGAAAGGCGAAGAAGATACGGAGAACATTGAGAATATATTGTCCATTTACATTTCAAATATCTCGATAGAGACACCGAAATTCAATTCTTCTTTACTCTCATGCATTTTAAAAAATATATAATCTTGAGAGATTATTCAAAGAAATATATCTGAAATGCTAGGAAGAACAACTTGCTTGTTTAACTTCTTTATATCTAACTCTCCCTGGTCTATGAATAAAACTGAAAAATATGTCACGTCCATTTCTTCTTACAAGTTGTTAGAATATGTAAACAATTCCATAAACGCATATGAATAAAACATCTCGTTACAACACGATCTCTTACTTATTGTTAACCTTCCCCAACATATTATGATCACACAAGACACAAATATATGCACTCTCATTAATAGGAATAATCACTTCTCTAAAAGCCCATCCTGACTGAAAAATCAGCATCTACTCTTCCATTAAGATCATCCAGCAATTACTTTACATTTCCGTTAATGAAAAGTATTTCTAAAATGTAACGTATTTCTAACCGAGGCGTAGCTTAGACTAACTTTTAATCTGCAAGTCATGTTTCCTTTCTTATTAAATTTATCTACACAAAGTTTATCTTCATATTCCATTCCAATCTAACATAAAATAAAATAATTAACATATAAACTGTATAATACATTTTACACCTTTCTAACAATTTCCTACCCACTTTACAGTTGTAAATATTAATGCCTTTATCTTGTTTCCAAATTAATCTATTACATTTCATTAATATTATGCACTGCACAGCTTTGGTTGTCTTTAGGGGAAAAATAGAAAAATTATACTTCAGCTGCATAAACATCACAGGAAAAAGTAAAAGGTAATAACGCAATAAACATATAAATTTATATATATATATATATATATATATATATATATATATATATATATATATATATCCCCACCTATAAAATTACAAATACAATTAGGGCTATTCATGATCTTAATATCTCAACGAACACAGCGAACAAAAGGAAATATTAATGCAATTAAGTGCTACGTTTTGCAAAGTAACTATGGCGTATTTCCCTTTAATAGTTGATATATCTCTCTCGCAAATGGAGTCTTACAACAATATAATTGGAAGAGAAACATCTGGGATATTCGCTTAATTTGCATGATAATTTAGATGGTGTTAGCTAACATCGTCTCCCTTTTTCAGTTATACATTGGGTATAAGACATAAAGACTCGACATAACAAAAATAAATAATAAAAGATTAAACTACAGCAAATAAAATTTAATAGAAAATAACATGATTTAGGGATATCCTGATCACCGTAATAAATACTACATCAACAAGATTATATATTTTACGTTTTAATCCTCCAGATTAACATGCCCACACGAGAGAGAGAGAGAGAGAGAGAGAGAGAGAGAGAGAGAGAGAGAGAGAGAGAGAGAGAGAGAGAGAGATCGTATATCAGCTGAATATATAATGGATACCTCATTTATTTTTAACGAGATCGGCCTTTATATATGCAAATAATAATTAGCACCAACATAATTTCACCTAAGAGTACACACTGTCATTGTCAATTGTAGAAAAAAACCATATTCCATATTCAGTATACATACATAAATACACACACAGACACACACACACATATACATATATATATATATATATATATATATGTGTGTATATATATATATATATATGTATATATATATATATATATATATATATATATATATATATATATATATATATATATATATATGGTTGAAACAAACGTAGGGACAGTAAATGACAAAATTTATTTTCATATT
>NW_027169166.1:20000-27500 GCF_036898095.1 Palaemon carinicauda | reverse complement strand
ACCCGCAGGAGACGATGACCACCCATCCAGAGTAGCAACCCAAAGACCAGACCTATCCTTCTTTCTTGATTTATCAAAAACCAAATGAAAAACAAAAACAAAGAACAATAAACCAAACATTTGAAAGCTCCTTCCAACATCACACATATAAAGTAAACAAGCAACAACATCGTTCACACCTTTTCTGAGAAGACCTCGATTCAACTCGCATGACACAAAAAAGAAACGACAAAACAATCTATCAACGACCAGAGAGGAAAAAAAAACTCTTCTCTTCTCAACATTTCCGAATGCAACAAAAGACAACAATCTCTTTCATGGTGGAAATATCTACATTCATAAGAAAACGTCCATCAACATGAACAAATGATTTCATTGTCCTATTTTTATTTTGGTTATGATATCTGACGTTTTTGGTTGCTGGCCTTTTCAGTAGAATCGAATCATTGCTTTTTCCATGATTGCAAAATTTTGTCAAAATCCGGGTACATGTAAGTACCGTTAATAATGTATAGAAACGAGAGCAAAAAAGAGATTATGCAATTCTTGTCAATCGCTTGTGATTCAGGAAAGATCAACGTTTAGGCCTGTCATTCTTTCGACCAAAATTTCAAATCTCTTATTTGAAGCATTGACGAAAAAAGGGAGAGATTTTGAGGTGTGACAACAAGATTTAAAAGAAATTATTGCTTTTAAATGAAAAGAAAACTCGGTCGCAAAATATAGTCTATATAAAAATCTAAACGGGGATGCTTCTATCAAAATCCTTTTATGATATCAATATTATCAACAAGTTATGACACCGTAGGATTTACGAAACTAAATACCAAATCCATTACGAAATGTTGTTAAACAAAGCCTTCTTATCAAACTGACACCAAAATTGAATGAGATCAATAGTGAAAAAGTGTTCCATACCACCAAATAATACATTCAATAACATGAATAATTCGGTGTATGCTGTCTATACAGCCATGTCAGAGTTGTTTATGATGAGATTCTTATTGCTTCCATGCTGGTATTTCGAAGCAACAACATCAGTATGAACAATAGTAATAATTGTAACTATCACCCGGTGTTTTCTTATTCAATCTATTGAATAGTAAATTTCAATGAGAGAGAGAGAGAGAGAGAGAGAGAGAGAGAGAGAGATTCAGTTGAACAAAATAATATATACTGGAACCCAATCATTAAAAAACATATCTATTATCTTTTCTGGGCTTTAAGTTTCCATAACAAATAGGCATCATATGATTGGACTAATGAATGCGTAAAAGGCATTAAAGGGAAATTTAGGGCTTTTATCGACAATCAAAAGAAGGATGCGGGCAAACCGATATAGATCAAGGAGAAAAGTTGATGAAAAAAATTTAAATAAAAATTAGTATAAGTAAAATATAATATACATATATATATATATATATATATATATATATAGGAATAATTAATAGCTAGAAATGAACCTTTCTGGATTGTTAGAGTTTCTCAGTCTTTTTCCTAAGTTTTCCTGATTCCTTTGGAGATTGATCTTTTACGCATTATTTTTCTTTCTCTAAATTGTTTAGGCAAAATTAAAATCCCTAATATTCAACTTCCTGGAAATACGTTAATTTAAGATATACATTTAAACAACAATGGATTATGAAGTGATAACAATAAATGTGAATTTATGCAAACGGTTTCTAAATAGTGAATTTTTTTTTTTTCGAATCTTGACCGTCAAAAATAATAATAATAATAATAACAATAATAATAATAATAATAATAATAATAATAATAATAATAATAATAATAATAATAATAATAATACTTGAATTATCACAGGAGAGAGTTTGGGAAATAGTTTTACGGCCCACCACTTGGTGTTTGGCAAAGAACAATGGCAAGGGCATAATTTTCCTTGATTGCATCCATTAGAGAGAGAGAGAGAGAGAGAGAGAGAGAGAGAGAGAGAGAGAGAGAGAGAGAGAGATTTGCATGCGTTTAAAAAACTTGGCAAAAGGACAATAACAAGGGCATAATTTTGCTTGCTTGAATCCATTAATGAGAGAGAGAGAGAGAGAGAGAGAGAGAGAGAGAGAGAGAGAGAGAGAGAGAATTTGCATGTTTAAAAAACTTGGCAAAAGGACAATAGCAAGGGCATAATTTTGCTTGCTTGAATCCATTAATGAGAGAGAGAGAGAGAGAGAGAGAGAGAGAGAGAGAGAGACCCTATATCAGGGGTTTTATCATTTGATCATATTTAAAGATTGATTAGGTTGCCTAGCGTCGCAACTACAAAGGTCATTGACACTAGGCGGCGTCATAACTGCCAGGGTCACTGACGCCTCAAGGTAGAATGAAACGCAGTAAAGAAAAGAGTATTTAATCATCATATCATATCCCTGAAGACTGAGAGGATTTTGGAACGTTCAAGTCAGAATAATTTTTCCAACTGAAAATTTCGGATATTATTATGTAAATTCTTATGAAATTCAAAGTCACTGAATTTTAATACGCTTATTTTTGGAATTAGAATTACTTTCACGATAAAAAATAAAAAATATTTTTCTAAATGAACCCCAGTTGTAATTTCAATAATCATTTAACGGGATCAAGTTGAAAATCTTTTTTTCTTTACATTCCTCTAATTCCGCCTTAAGTCTCCGGACGAGTTCTTCAAGATTTCCTTTGGAACTCCGGAAGAAATTCGCTCGGAAATGATTGATACAAGACTTCCTTCCCTATTTTGAACATTTAATTTCGTCAGTAGAGTTTAATTTATAGAAACAAATATTGATTGATATCATCAATATTATTTCTATCTAAAGTAAAACTTATTTTGTTATTAAAACTATTAATATTTATAATATTAATGTCTACTGACTCAGAATATTGTATAACATTCTCCTTATCATCTGCTTGAAATTTTTATTCTTGTAACTTGTAGAAAGTCTTCTCACTCTTCAGGGATAAGAGAGAATGATTAAATAACATTTTCGTTCTCTGTCTGTACATCGTTTTCTTGCTGCTCCATCATCATCATCAACTTTTACTTCACAAAAGGTTGAGGTAATTCCTTTACGTCCTGTTCTATTTTTTTAAATTAAAAATATACTGAGATATTTATGCTATGCACATATATATATATATATATATATATATATATATATATATATATATATATATATATATATATATATATATATATACACACAAACTGTAGATAGTAAACGGGAAATATTTGAACATACAGTACTAGCATTATCTGAAATATGATGAAATAACTTGGACAAGGCAAAGATCACTGAAATGGCATCCCCCCCCCCCTCTCCACCAACAAACGCCTTCTTTCACATACCGAGAGAAAGTAGGTCTGGTGGGGTTGTCGGACTCATTATTCATTTAACTTATTCAAATCTCAAAATGTTAAAAAGAACTAGTGTAACAAGCTTTGAATATATATATAGAAATAAACTTTACGCAAAAAAAAAAAAAAATAATCCTTTGTAACAGTCTACAAACCTCCAAGAACAACCACTAGTATCTTTTTTGAAGAATTTGGTGCTTTCATTGATATGATTATCATAGAGAAAAACGAATTAGTTATCTGTGGAGACTTAAATTTTTGGAAGGATGACGCATCAAATCCTGACGCTTTGGCATTTAGTGAGTTACTAGAATCATATCAACTAGTGAATAATATCGGCTGGGAATACGTTGGACCTAGTTTTGAATGATGACATAAATAATATTGGATGTGATATAAATGTTGAAGAGAAATATACAAACTTCTTACGTTTAGTCTACCTCTACAGAAACATGTAATAGTAAAGAAAATAAACTTAGGACATAATTCAAATTTTCCTCATACCGTATTTATTGAAGAAGTTACAAAGAAAATAAACGGTGCTATCAATATTCCCTGTGATCATGATGACCAACGTCTGTTGGGAGCTAATAAAGTCAGTAAAAGTGAATATGATACCATGTGCCCACCGATGGAAAAGACTGTAACTGTAAAAGGCCAATCTCCTTGGTTTGATGGAGAGACTTTAGCGAAAAAGACGGAAAAAAGATATAAAGAAAGAAAGTGCAATCGGTTAAAAGCTGAAAGTAAATGAATAGAATACACAAACTGCTACGTGTCAACATAACTACCTACTAAGAAAGAAAAAAAAGTGAATACGATAAGAGAAAGATCCTCGAAGCTGCAACAGACATAAATAAGTTATATAGTCTCCTAAATGGTATAATGGGAAATGTAAAATAAAAGAAGCTACCTGATGGATACAGTGACCAGGAACTAGCAAATAATTTTCTAGTATTCTAAAAAAACAAAATTGAAAATATAACCAGTTCATTTGTAAATACTCAACATCAGATTAATGTTACACCTGACACAGAAAAATTAATAAGATTTAACAACATAACACAAGATGACATCACCAGGATTATCAAGAGAGCAAAGAAAACAAACTAAGCGATCGATCCTATGTCAATATCTGAAGTAATTAGAGAGAGAAACTTTTCTAGTCTAGCCGAAATAACAATGAGAATAGCAAATGCAAGCATTAATGAATGTAAGTTTCCCAAATCTGAGGAAATTGCTATAGTCACACCAGCTCTGGAAAATGCTCTGGACTACCAGGAATTAAGCTCATACAGACCTATTTCGAATCTATCCTTTGATTCATAAGTGCTTAAATAAGTGATTCTTGAACAACAAGTCAGTCACTTAGAAGTAATAGGAGCTTTGCTTGACAACCAATTGATAACAGACAAGAAGATGACTTTTGCAAGCTTTGTAGGACATAAAAATCCTACGTTCCAGTATCTTCGGCAAATATAAAAGTTGTAGAGACATCAAGGAAAAGAAAAAATCACAAGAAAATACAAGTAGTTGGAACCGAAACATGTTAATAGAATTCTGAGACTCCGAAAATTCCAAGATACTTCTGAGCTTCCTCAAAGAAGATGAATTCCATCACGTTCCGTTTTTATTAAGGGGGAGAGAGAGAGAGAGAGAGAGAGAGAGAGAGAGAGAGAGAGAGAGAGAGAGAGAGAGAGAGACCCTATATCAAGGGTTTTAATAATATGATCTTATTTAAAGATTGATTAGGTTGCCTAGCGTCGCAACTACAAAGGTCATTGACACTAGGCGGCGTCATAACTGCCAGGGTCACTGACGCCTCAAGGTAGAATGAAACGCAGTAAAGAAAAGAGAATTTAATCATCATATCATATCCCTGAAGACGGAGAGGAATTTGGAACGTTCAAGCCAGAATAATTTTTTCAACTGAAAATTTCGGATATTATTATGTAAATTATTATGAAATTCGACATCACTGAATTTTAATACGCTTATTTTTGGAATTAGAATTACTTTCACGATAAAAAAGCAAAAATATTTTTCTAAATGATTCCCAATTGTAATTTTAATGAATATTTAACTGGATCAAGTTGAAAATCTTATTTTCTTTACATTTCTCTAATTCCGCCTTAAGTCTCCGGACGAGTTCTTCAAAATTTCCTTTGGAACTCCGGAAGAAATTCGCTCGGAAGTGATTGATACTAGACTTCCTTCCCTACTTTGAACATTTAACTTCGTACAGTAGATTTTAATTCATAAAAGTAAATATTGATAGATATAATCAATATAATTTCTATCTAGAAGTAAAACCTATTTTGTTATTAAAACTATTAATACATATAATATTAATGTCTACTGACTCAAAATATTGCATAACATTCTCCTTATCATCTGCTTGAAATTCTTATTCTTGTATCTTCCTGAAAGTCTTCTCACTCTTCAGGGATATGAGAGAATAATTAAATGATATTTTCGCTCTCTGTCTTTACATCGTTTTCTTGTTGCTCCATCATCATCATCAACTTTTACATCACAAAAGGTTGAGGTTATTCCTTCACGTTCTGTTCTAATTTTTTTTAGAAATATACTAAGATATTTCTGCTGTGTATATACATATTTATATGTGTGTATATATATATATATATATATATATATATATATATATATATATATATATATATATATATATAGTATACAAATACATACACACAATCTGTAGATAATAAGACAATTCAAATTCAAGAATTGATAAACGAGAAATATTTGGACATAATAGCATTATCTGAAACATGGTTAATTAACTTGGACAAGGCAAAGATCACTGAAATGACTCCCCCCCCCCCCCCCACACACACACACACATTCTTTCACATACCGAGAGAAGGTAAGTCTGGTGGCGATGTCGGACTCATTATTCATAAAAGTTACTCAAATCTCAAATTGTTAAAAAGAACTAGTATAACAAGCTTTCAATATATTGAAATAAACTTTACGCATAAAAAATGAAAAATATCCTTTTAACAGTCTACAAACCACCGAGAATAAACACTAGTACCTTTCTTGAAGAATTCGGTGCTTGCATCGAGATGATTATCATGGAGAAAAACGATTTAGTATCTGTGGAAACTTCAATTTTTGGATGGATGACGCATCAAATCCCGACGCTTTGGCATTTAGTGAGTTATTAAAATCATATCGACTATTGAATAATATCGACTGTACAACTACTTAAAATGGGCATACGTTGGACCTAGTTTTGGTGATGACATGAATAATATTGTATCTGATATAAATGTTGAAGAGAAAAGTACAAACTTATTACGTTTATTCTACCTCTACAGAAACATGCAATAGTAAAGAAAATAAACTTTAAACATGAATCCAATTTTTCTCCTACCGTGTTTATTGAAGAAGTTACAACGAAAATAAATGATGCTATCAACATTCCCTGTGATCAAGATGACCAACGTCTGTTGGGAGCTAAGTGTGTTAACTGTCTTACGACCACTTACAATAAAGTGAGCAAATTGAATATGATACCATGTGCCCACTGATGGAAAAGACCAATCTCCTTGGTTTGATGGAGAGACTTTAGCGAAAAAAAAGGGGGGAAAAAAGACTTAAAGAAAGAAAGTGGAATCGGTTGAAAGCTGATAGTACAAGGGTAGAATACAAAACTACTGCGTGTCAATATAACTACCTACTAAGAAGGAAAAAAAGTGAATACGATAAGAGAAAGATCCTCAAAGCAGCAACAAACATAAATGAGTTATATCGTCTCCTGATTCGTAAAATGGGAAATGTAAAAGAAAAGAAGCTACCTGATGGATACAGTGACCAGGAACTAGCAAATAATCTTCTAGTATTCCGACATGACGATCTTTCCGACCGTCATCGGCATGTGCTCAGCATATCTCCACGGGTTAGCATCTGAGCACAAGGGAAGGTCTTTCACGTTGAGCCTCTTCTGGGACCCACGTGATGCTGCAAGTTTCCGCATCTGCAGTTCTATTGCAGCCGCCTTCTCCATCAGGACGACATGGCTTGAGCCCAAAAATCTCTACATAAAAAAAATTTAAGAGTTGGTAATTTTCTCCAAACCAATATAAATATATATATATATATATATATATATATATATATATATA
>NW_027169166.1:0-15000 GCF_036898095.1 Palaemon carinicauda | reverse complement strand
TAGAAAAAAAAATCAGAATCCTGATGCTGTAATTTTCAGCACAGTTTGAAGGCTCTATGATGGTTGGTTCTTCAGGTCGTTTTCTTCGGTAGTATAGTGGAAACTCTTAAACTGGACTTTTGAATCTTCTCAGGACTGGGTTCAGTCATACGAGGGACTTATTTCAGGCCACCATCTTTACAGAATGCAAATTCTTCCATGTAGATTCCAACTGTTCTTTGAACTGATATAGTTCCTTAAACATCAGAAACCAGCTGATCAAAGATGTCTCAGTCGCCATGAAACATTGTTCCTTCAGGTTGATCCTCAACCACATCACTATTACTGTTTACTGAAACTGATTACTGTCCAGCTGCTACGTTCTCATTTACATCTTCTAGTAAGCTGTCCAAAAACCAGGGTAATAAAACTAAAAAATAAACATGTACCGTACAAAAGAAACTATACAATACGAACTGAAAATGCTAAGCTAAAAAGGGAGAAAAACATTGCTTACAACCTTGAAATTAAGTTCTTTAAAGCGCACCCACCCCTTGCCCCATTGGTACCATATTTTGGATAGCTTTTGTGCATTTGTTTACGAACTCTAGCCCAAAATTTGTTCTTATACAAATATAATTCTATTTCATCTATTGAAATCCTTGGGGTCTTGTTCCTTAAAAATGGCGTGACCCTATTCTTTTTTTTTTCCTGTCGTTTCACAAATCGCACTATAAAGAAGTAGTGCAACAGCTTAGTTAGAAATGAAGTTTGTAATTCTAACACTGAAATGAATAACGCGGAGTCAAGCTGCCAACTAATCATAAAGAGTTCATCTGTAACATAACGGTATGGAATGAACATCTTGCCTCCCCCCACCCCCATCTCCTTTGACTCTCAATATTCTCTCCTTCTCTCACTCCTTCTCGCTCTCACCCCTTCTAACTCTCACCACCCTCGGACTCTTTCACCCCTTCTCATTTCTTCGCCAACCCCCCCCCTCTCTCTCTCTCTCTCTCTCTCTCTCTCTCTCTCTCTCTCTCTCTCTCTCTCTCTCTCTCTCTCTCTCTCTCTCTCTCTCTCCATAATAAATGATAAAAGATATCGTCGAGTTTATATCCCCCACTTACATAAAACTAAATTTCAAAATAAATATCATCTTGAGAAACATTACAAGTTCCATTCTCTAGAGACATGATGTTCGTGAAGTGAATCTTTGTCTCACCGAGAGTTGGAATTGTTAGAAGACAAACAGGCAAGAATGGAAGTAATAATGTGGTTTCTGGAAAGGTTACAAAGCGATTATGTCAAGGGCTGCTGACTAATTACCTCTAATACCAAGTGTTTTTCGTTGGAAAAATTATATTATTAGTGAAACGCAAAAGGGATAAGAAATCTTTCCTTTGCCAAGTCACAGAAAATCTTAAAAAAAGTTAGTGGTTCTTTGTTAGCTTAATAAAAATAAGTAGTTATTTAACCTGGGTAAACTATATTTTACACATCAAGACTTTACCTACGTTTCTAACTTGCCATTGAACCCGTAAAAATAATTAATTCACACCATAAAATGACTATAAAATATATCTCTTTTGCTAAAACCCCAATCGGCTTTCCCGACCAAAAATGGAAAGATGTGTCTTATGCCGTCTTTTCAGCTCTATATTTCTGTTTCAAGATTTCACTGAATTCGCAAACTGTATTTCATGGCCTCTATCGATTCCTTCCATTGCCAGAGGGCGTTTAGGGAATTGAAAAGGAGACAGGAAAATGCGAAATGGACAGGGCGGTTCCTTTCACATATCCTGAAGTGCAGAGGAACAACATTTGCAATTGCATCCGCGTTATCGAAGCAATATGAAATGGTTTCCACTAAACTGAAGAGACAGTTTAGAAAATTATTATATAACTTAAAATATCAAATTCTCAACGTCTCAATAAAAAGAAAAGTCAATGTCTCCCACACATAAAAAAAAAAAATCCCCAAGGGGAAAATATTTCCTTCATAACTATACCAAGAGGCGTTTGCCCTCTGCGTTTAATCCCGAAGACCTTTCTTTGCTCCTTCAAGACACAACCAAAGGCAGCAGATCTAAAGTAAATATACAAATGATCTCAGTACCTTCTGCAGATTATTATTATTATTATTATTATTATTATTATTATTATTATTATTATCATTATGATTATTATTATTATTATTATTATTATCAACATTTGTGCATAAAAGTAAATAGCGAAACTTCTCTTTAATTGTAGTTCCCTGACAGCAAAATAGCTCCCTTGAAAGAGGATACAGTAGTTTGAAATTGTAGATATAGCAAATAATACCGTATCAATGTTTAAACTGAGAATACATTTTCTTTTCGTAGGTTTATATAGAGAACTTCACAGAAGATCTTCTGTTATTTCAGAAATAAAATAATTACTCTTGGTTTAGAAAACCACATACGCTGTACCATCGACATTTTCCTTAGGAGTCATTGACACGAACTTGAGAAATGTAAATCAGAGTGGAAAATCTTATTAAAACTAAATACTATAAAATTCTATAAATAACTTTGGGATATATGAGAAATGGCTCAGATTCAACATATCAATCCAGATAAATTCAAAGAAATCCAAATGAGCAAGAAAGTCGCCTCACTAAATCAAAAGATGCGTCAGAAAAGAAACTTAATCACAAGCAGCCTATTATTACACTGGCCGGAACACTGACGACCTTCGGGGAAATCCAATTACAGCTGACAAATCTTCTACAATCAAATTACTTTTGAGAAAGGAACCAAAATGCTATCTTGAATTATCATAGCCTTCAACGTGAATGGGGCCGTTTCTTTAGTGAATAAAATGCTGCATAAAATCTTCATTATTTGATAAAGATTAAGAGCAAGTGTTTCGATACATACATACATACATACATACATACATAAATATATATATATATATATATATATATATATATATATATATATGATATAGGGTAAAAAGATGAATTTAAAAACGCAAGTAAGATTGAGAGAATCCTAAAAAGTAGGCAAAATGGAACAACCTATAAATGGCTAAAGATTATGATTATAAGAAGAATAAGGTACTGACTATTACCAAATTTCAATCTAATCAAAACTTTCGCATATCGCTCAAAACTTTCAATAATTTATAATTGAACTTAAATTAAACCCCAAAATAAATGTCAGACCCAGGTCAAAATTAAGACCCAAAAGAAGAATATTAAAAGAGGATTAGTCGAAGAATCGATAAAACGCAACAAACTAAATAAATAGAAGAATATATGTGTTGCAAATACCACCAGGAAATAGACTCAGTCCTAAATCTAAAGCCTTTTGGGTCAACGCCAAATACTTCTAGAAGGATCTTTCTAGAGTTGTGGTATCTGCTCAAGCTCAATAGTTTCACGTAGTGTCTGCAATCTCATCGTCATTGTGAACAAGGGATGGGGGGGGGGGAGTCTAAAGGTCTACCTGTTGAGTTATCATCCCATACGAACCAATCAGCTGTTACATAAACATGATATTAGCTGAAAGATTATTTTCTAAACGAAAAGATTATTTCCATAGATTTGTGGCAGGCCGATAAGGGTCTTAAAGGAAAGACGAGCTCACATGACCAGTTTATTCAAACAAAACAACAAGCTTATATACAAGCGATTGAAGACAACAATGGCATAAAAACTTTAACAATATGAAACAAGCAATGGTAAGCTGAAGCAGGTTTTTCTATTATGTGAGAGAGAGAGAGAGAGAGAGAGAGAGAGAGAGAGAGAGAGAGAGAGAGAGAGAGAGAGAGAGAGAGAGATAGCACATTACAGTGTATGAGTGTGTATGAAATTTATGTGCATTACAGATGAGTATATATATAATATATATATATATATATATATATATATATATATATATATATATATATATATATATACACACACACATGAAAGATCTAAATGTTGTTACTGTTCTTAGAGTATTTTATTCTAATTTTTCATTACTTCTCTTGTAGTTTTATCAATTTTCTTATTTATTTACCTCACTGGGCTATTTTTCTCTGCTGGAGCCCTTGGGCTTATATCATCCATCTTTTCCAACCAAGGTTGTGGCTTAGCTAATAATAATAATAATAATAATAATAATAATAACTGGGAAACGAGTAAGTCTTTCAAACCATCTACCCCGTCTTTTTAAGGCCTTCTACCCTCGCTCCTTTTAACACGGAATTAAGTACTCTTTCTTCAACCCTTATTTTTCCATTCTCTCCGCATGACCCAAGACCCTAAACATACAAGTAGTACTAAAGGCTAAATCAACGCAGTAGGAGGATTAAGATCTGATTAAGAGTAGTCACAAAAACCAATTTGAAAAATAAGTAGATTATAAATGTATATGGTTCGTTAGGACTCATCAAAACCTTTAGACGTCATTGGGTATAGAAAAAAATTGACAGCCAAATGAAAATAATGTGAAATAGATGTAGTTGGATGAATTACAGGGCCTTGGAGGAGTGTAATGAGCAAATGGCTTTCAGTAAACTGTGAGAGTCATTTCTAAATCAAAATGAACTTTGTTAAAACTTTGTATAAAGGTAACTTCAATGGTCTTTGTTCTTCAGGATCTTTTCTGGACATAAAATGAAGTTTCTACAGCGAAACGGTAGCTATTGTGAGAGAGGGGGGCGGGGGAACATTCATAATAGCTATCGTTTGACTGTAGAAACTTCATTGTATGCCTA
Organism: Palaemon carinicauda; assembly: GCF_036898095.1. Lineage (NCBI taxonomy): Eukaryota > Metazoa > Arthropoda > Malacostraca > Decapoda > Palaemonidae > Palaemon > Palaemon carinicauda. The sequence continues at coordinate 10,284 of NW_027169166.1, read as the reverse complement.
GAAAAAAATATGAAAAACTGAGACCATTGATATTGAGGCTTCTTTTATCTTGTTTTAATTTGATATTCAAATGCCAAGAATAAAACCCTTTTTGGCCATTATGAACTAATAACAGCATTCAAAACCACCTTTTCAATTTTCCAAGTCAAAAGTGTCGTTGAAGGAGTATAGAATGAACACAGAGAATTATTATAATACCGCCCAGTACAGTATACGCCATAAGTGGGAAAACCAAGAAAACATGTAGTAATATTTCAATTTCGGACTGATGTCCTCAATTCCTCAACAGGAAGACTGATATAGTATGTATAACGTCACCTCTCTCTCTCTCTCTCTCTCTCTCTCTCTCTCTCTCTCTCTCTCTCTCTCTCTCTCTCTGTATGTATGTATATATATATATATATATATATATATATATATATATATATATATATATATATATATATATGTGTGTGTATATATATATATATATATATATATATATATATTAAAATACAAAATATTTATTTAGCTTTCGAAGGGACCATCTCCCTTCCTCTTCAGAAAACAAATGGTTACACATTTTTGAAAAAGAGGTACAGAAAGGTTCGTAAGATAAAAAACCCGTTACAGTCTTAGCGAACATTAACATCATTCCACGGCGGTTTGTTTACATCTTTTAACAATTCCTTAACAATAGTTACATTGTATTTTAAATAATATTGTAAAAAACAATGTAACTATTGGTAAGGAATTGTTAAAAGAGGTAAATCTGAGATGATCTCCCCATCTAAATAATAATAATAATAATAATAATAATAATAATAATAATAATAAAATTAATAACAATAATAAAAACAATCATAAAATTCCTTATCACATTAAGCGAAACACTATAACAGCTGATGGTGAAAAATTCTGTCCTCGACCTTGCCAGGATTCGAACCTGGAATCTTCTGATGCGTAGTCAGACGCGTTATCCGTTGCGCCACAAGGCCGTTAGAGATTTAGGAAACTAACTTATTTTTCGTTTTTTATTAATGCTACATAAATCTTCTTTACATAACTGATATTTCCCTTACAATTAGGAAATTAAAATTTTTAAATTTCATGTATAGAGATGTAATAAGCAAATATTTTTTCTTTTCCAAATGCACGCGAGCAGTGTAGGACCTTGTTAACCTCGTTATATTTCGGTAGAACTTCTTCTTATCATGTCCTCACCACTCAACAGAGCTTCAACTACAAGTAGCATCTTATCCCGTACAATGACATGATTAATAAACATATACAGAATAAGAGCTTATCAAATAAGGAGGTATTTCATTGATCAGAATGAATTGCCATAAGTCCATTTTCCAGAAAAAAAGACTTTGCAACTTGAGGTTCCTTAAATGATGATAGGTGAAATGGTGTAGGGGACATGTTGACATTCGAGATACTGACTAAATTCAAAGCCAAGAATTACATATTTTTATGTGTCTCCTTTATATAAATATATAAATAAAATATTCCTAAAACGACAACTTCATTTAGTTGCATCTTCTAACATTCCTATGAAATGTTAGGAATATTCTAATGCTTATTTTCATCAAGCACATGTAGCACTACATGTTTCTTAATAAGCGTAAATAATGTGGGAGAAAATAATAAAAAGTGAGATGGTCAGATCCAGTAATCATAGGGACAAATAACTTATTCATCTTCATGTGTTTTGAGAACACTTGTACGATATACATAGAAATCAAATAATTGTGAATACTGATGGCAATAAATGAAAAAAGAGAGAGAGAGAGAGAGAGAGAGAGAGAGAGAGAGAGAGAGAGAGAGAGAGAGAGAGAGAGAGAGAGAGATTGTGTCATTGCGACTTGAAAATGGAGTATTGACCTAATTATCTTCTCTCAATTCGTCAGTGTTAGGACGGTTTATATTTTGAGCATATACTTTAACACTAACTTTTACTGCATACCTGAGGTAACTACTAATGAATTATTACAAATCACACATAAAGATTACATAGCACTAATGGTCAAGAAATTGGAAAGGATTTAATAATGTCACTGAAAACGTTAAGACGAACAATAAAACTTTAAAAGGTTAAAGGTGTCTGGCGTCAGTTCCAATTCATCTGAAGAGACACTCATCGGAACGTCAGCTGGGCAAATCCAACCACATCAGTAACCTCCCCAGTAAACTCACATTCCGAGGCAAAACTCGACCTGCCGCTATGCCAATGCCATTCCAAAGTTGTACCACTCTACTATCTAGAACTTTGCTAAAAAAAATTGATGACACACAACATAAGGTTTGCAGAGAGAGAGAGAGAGAGAGAGAGAGAGAGAGAGAGAGAGAGAGAGAGAGAGAGAGTAGTGTACAGTAGCATTCGATAATTACAAAAGCACAAACCATGTCCAATTGGTTAATAGCAATAGTTTTAGACTAATCACAAATAACGCTGTGGTTTTTCTGGTTGTCTCTGTAATCTGTAATTTTCCCCCAACGCCAGAGGGAACAATATGCAAAAGAAAAGAATATTCTAAAACCCACTAGAAGGAATTATCATGTGTAGTTAGACACAGGAATTCCTGTAGAAGTGCACCCAGTCACACCGTAACTGCACGGCGAGTTCCTGCTTTTAGCCCCACCCACCACCACTGCCATCGTGTCTCCCCACATCCACCTTTCGGGTCTGTTGACGTCCCAAACTCCTCCTCCCCATCTCTCTCTCTCTCTCTCTCTCTCTCTCTCTCTCTCTCTCTCTCTCTCTCTCTCTCTCTCTCTCTCTCTATATATATATATATATATATATATATATATATATATATATATATATATATTATTCTGGTTATGGCCAGCGGCATTGCCAGACATATACCTACTCGGTATCTCCCCGTTTCAAAAGTAGGGGGGAGAGGGGTACCTCAAGATGTACACTCGTAAACCACAACTGCCTCGTTGTAGTTAGGAAAGGGCGAGGGAGAGGGGTGGGAAGGGTTGAATCTGTGTCTGTGCAAATCTACCTAAATATTTAGCTCCTCCTCTGGTATTATCTTTTACATAACCTATACAGCACCTTTTCTTATATGTCCCGACTCCCCGTGATTCCCTTTAGCGATATTCCAGCAATCATCTTGAGCAATTCACTTCCCTGATCCTTTTTCTTTTCGTAAAATGCAAAATACTTTCTCCGTTTCATCTTTGACCCAAGAATGAAAAAGGTTCATATTTCACGAGAAAAGACGTTGGAAGGTAAACATCTTCGAGATATCGATACATCGTAATCTACGTAGCTTAGCTTTCTCATTTTTTCCCTTGGAGTGGAAAATTAAGAAAAGTAAACCCTTTCATCTTTTACAGCCCTTTTCGGAGGGCATATTAATCCTAAACGTTTAACCCAATATTCATATTTCATAAAAGTATTTTTGGAGTTTGTTTAAAAAAGTATTTATCGATTAATCAGATTAAAGAGGTGTGATAAAAACCTGACTCAGACTGATAAAGGTTCATTATGAAAACAAAAAAGTTAATTTACTACTAGTAAACAAAATTAGTTAAAGTTAATTATAACTTTTCAGTTAGAATATTGTAAGACTTTATTAACAGGTATAACTGAAAATGACCGTTCTGATAAAATCTGTTGTAAAGACTTCCTATTATTATTAGCTTTCGACTAAACTTGTCACATTCTTCCGAGATACGCTTTAATATCAGTGGTAGGGCCTTTTCCAGAGATGGGCAATGAGTCACAAGGGGAAGGGGCCATGAGTAAACACGTAATAAACGAGTGCGTCCTCTTCCCAGATGGATGTGGTGACTTCCTTTTCCCTTTTATACAGATAACTGGCATAACCCCCCCCCCCCACACCCCAACCCACCGTAACTGATTCTACAACTATTCGTTATTAAAGTACTTTCGAAGAGTCAAGTTATAATTTCTGGAAACGTTTATATTTGATCTCGTCAGAGTTTTAGTAATCGTCAGACTCTTGGTAGCCTATTCGAAACGTCCCTACCTCGCGATGTATTGGACGGGGGTTCGAGAAATGCTCAAGCTCGATAGTTTCTTGTAGTGTCTGTAGCCTCACTATCCTTGTGAACTAAGAAATGGTGGATTGGAGAAGCCTATAGGTCTACCTACCGAGTCATCTGCAGCCACTGCCTGGTCCTCCCTGGTGCTAGCTTAATGGAGAGGGGGGCTTAGTCACTGACCATCCCGTATATATGGTCAGTCCTCTAGGGCATTCTCTTGTTAGGACGTTGTCACCGTCCCTTGCCTTTGTCACTTATGAGCAACCATTAGACCTTTAAATATGGTTACTGATATAGCTGTTTTGTTTGATTCTCATTTCTTTGTTTAATTCAATCATTGTCAGGGTTTCACATTTCATGAAAAATAAAGTTTTTAGGCTCTTCTAAACTAACTAGAAAATAATAATACTATGAATAGGTATATGTTCGGACTGCTGTATATGTATGATTACATCCGAGTCTGAAACTTCATTTGGTTGCTTGTTTCTCTTTCGAATGAAATGTCATGAATGAGGAAGACGATCAACAGCAGGTCGAATTCTAAATAGAGTTATGAGAAAATAATCTTCCCTATATAATGAAGAGAAAGTGTTTGGATATATATATATATATATATATATATATATATATATATATATATATACATATATATATATATATATATATATATATATATATTATTTTTTTCCTGGTTACGTTCAGTGGCATTGCCAGAAGTATAATTAATCGGTCTTTCGCCGTCCCTGGGGTAGGGAGGAGAGGGAGTAGTCATGCCCTGGCGGTACTCCGAAGGAAGGGGAGAGGGGAAGGGTTGAATCTCTGTGTATATCTATCTAAATATTTAGCCATCATTTTTGACGGGTCGCGTACACTAATTATTAATAAAACTTTACTTCTGGTTACTCAACACACACGATCGAACGTATATCTTCTCTTTGTAAATGTTATCTGCCGTTGAAATGGATTAGTAAAAAATGTACGACAGTCAGACGGTAAACTGACTTGCAGTGAACCCTTAAGGAAACCTTGGCAGCATCAAAATGTTTTTCTAACTGACTTACTCCGAAATGAGACTGAAATGGAAGGTGAGATGTCACCTCTTTCCTTCCTTCATCCTTCAAAGCATTCTTCAATTGAGTTTCTACAATAACACAATATTGCTAAACTTCTCAATGAATATGGAAATTAGCCAACTACAGTTCGAAAGTCAAATAGGGTTCAGTAAATATTACATGTATATAGTATAAAAGTGTAAGCGACCCGTCAAAATTGACAGCGAAATATCTACATAGATAAGCACACTCACGCATTCCTCTCTCACCAAGATATGACTAGTCCCTCTCTCCCATTCCCTAGGGACGGGAAGAGCTGAGCATTATCAGAAATATCATCATCATCATTATCTCCTACGCCATTAATGCAAAGAGCCTCGGTAAGATTTCGCCAGTCGTCTCTCTTGTGCTTTTAAATAAATACTTATCCATTCATCATCATCTACTTCACGATTCATACTCCTCAGCCATGTAGCCCTGGGTCTTCCAACTCATCCAGTACCTTGTGGAGTCCAGATAAAAGTTTTGTTAACCAATCTATTTTGGGGAGTGCGAACAGCATGCCCAAACCATCTCCATCTACCCAAGGTATATACTCTATATACCTTGCATCTACCCTTCACCATGATCTCATCCACATATGGTACTCGAGTAATCTCTCTCATAGTTCTATTTCTAATCCTGTCCTGGCATTTAAACACCCAATATCCTATTCAGGGGTTTTGTTCTCAAATCTACAAAATCTCTTAAATATTGTTTCATTGTCCTACCACGACTTTCTATTCATTACATAGGGGAGATCAGAAAAAAAATAAAATATCCTTATACATTCTTGCAAGAAATCCATTTATGCTTTAGCAATACCTTCAAATTTGAAATCTACTGAACAAGAACATGGATATAATTGACCAAAACAAATGGTAGACAACTTACTATGAATGATACTAGCAAAGCTATAACCTATAGAAAGAAAGACATATAATATGATCACTGAAAGTCACCGTAGACTAATGAAAACTAAAAATATTTGTTCAATGAACGTAAAAAATAATCTGTCTAAAATATATACAATTCATTTAGAAATTATGCCAAAGAATAAATTCCAAAATTTGAAAAGTAGAATAATATTCGAGAGACCTTAAATCTTGGAGGATATTGGAAATTTCTTTATATTTACCGTATTGATTCACGATAGTTGTCAGATGATGTGAAATGCGGACACAATTTTATCCCTAAAACTACGGTCTAAAAACAATAGAGAATTTGAGTCTTTCACAATATTAGCCTACAACATGCGTTTAACCACACACACACACACACACACACACACACACACATATATATATATATATATATACTATATATATATATATAATACATATATATATATAATATATATATATATATTATACATATATACACACACACACACAATGCTCCCAGCTTCCCAAACCAACACATGAAGTTCTGAAGCAGACCGTCAAGGATAAGGTCAGACAATTGTCAAAGGGTAAATTCTAAGTATATTACTGAATCATAGAAAATTCCTTAGTTATATATGTGTGTATATATATATATATATATATATATATATATTATATATATATATATATACATACAATATAATATATATATATGTATATATATATATATATATATATATATATATGTAATGAATATATACGTATACACACTCTTAATGAAAATGAGTGTATGAATTCGCTGTGAAACCATACACTCGTTTCCATTACGAGAGAGAGAGAGAGAGAGAGAGAGAGAGAGAGAAAGAGAGAGAGAAAGAGAGAGAGAGAGAGAGAGAGAGAGAGAGAGAGAGAGAGAGAGAGAGAGAGAGAGAGGTTAAACGTTTCAGCTTTTGGTGAGACGACATCTTTTCAACAACACCCCCCCCCCCCCCATTGTAAGATAAATGTTCCTCTTAAAAAGCAAACTAAGAAGAAATTTGTTTATGATAAATCTATAAATTCATTTGAAAATATTAACATATTTGTCCAAATCCTTTCATTCAAATCAGGCAAACAAACAGAAAAACAATTCTGACGCAGTGCTTTAATAACATCCAAGATTTTCCCCTGGTTCGCCCTTGCGTAAGATGCCGTAAATTATGAAAACATTCGCCATAGGCCTATATGATGTTTGGCCAAGTTTCTACATTACAAATTCAGCTAGCCAACGTCATGGTTGAATGCCAATTTCAATGCTAATTAAAGTTTGATTGACTTGCTCCATTCTTACGAGCTAAAAGTAACTAAGCACAAACAGAGACAATAACAGCAAGCCTTAAGACGCCCCCCCCCCCCCCTCTCAAATACAAGCAGTTACACGAAGCATCTCAAGAACAGAAACAAATAGCTTCTGCATTTCCTCACACGTGTTGGAGACGCTCATCAATACCCCAATGTAAGGGAAGGTTCACTCAGATCTCATGGGTTGGGGTTCCAATGAAACAAGGAATGGGGAGGTTCTCCGTTCATTTCCCAAACATATTTATTGCTAGCAGAGAAAAGTGTATTCAATTATAGAAAAAAAAAATAAAATAGAAAAAAAAAAATCAGGTCACTTTGGCTACTAAAACCAGTAATATATCTGATGAGAGTTGCCAGTAGATTCAAAATTCGAACACTCCTGGCAATTACAAAATATGTAAATCTTGTGAAGTTTTATTTAAGTTTGGAAGGAAGCAAAAACTATAAATATATATTACTTTCACTTTGACAGTCTTGAGTTTTTATCGTTTAATAAACTGTATGTTTGTATCAATTTCCGACTTAAAACCACTCTACTTTTACAACTTATTTACATCGTAAAAATATATTAAGTAAGGGTTGTGTCTAATCAGGAGCATTAGCACAAGCCTAAAATAATTCTTCCTCAACAAGCAAACATTTACATACTCTTTAAAGTGAATATATACAAACACACACACACATTTTTTATATATATATATATATATATATATATATATATATATATATATATATATATATATATATAATTGTAAGTCTCATTCAAATTCGCTCTGAGCTTCAAACCTTCCCAAAATTATACACATGAAACCAAATTCCATTTGAACAATTATGAATTCACGGAATGTTTAAGCTCCTTTGCCAGAAAGAACAAATACATAAAAGCCAGAATGGAGAGAGAGAGAGAGAGAGAGAGAGAGAGAGAGAGAGAGAGGAGAGAGAGAGAGAGAGAGAGAGAGAGAGAGAGGGGGGGGGGGTATCTGTAGCCAGATGAAAGGGAAATCAATCAGTGTTGTTTTAGGAAATTTGCCTTCATTTTAGTTTTCAATTCATTAATCGAAACGACAATTTTGAACGTCTTCAAAAGTTCAGGGGTGGGATTTGATTTTAGATTAAAAGACATAAATGCGTGTTGTTGTTGTTGTTGTTGTTGTTGTTGTTGTTACAAAAAGTATGAACTACTGAAGGTCATGACCAGCAACTACAAAAGATAGATCATAATATCCGGGTGATTGAGCATATAGACTTATACGTCCAATACTCTAAGAATGGAGGGTGAAAAACCTGTGATAAACCTATGGGGCTACACAGTCTCAGAACCCTCACTAATAGGAAACAGCAGGGTTCAGTTTGTCAAATAATCGTCTAGACTCAAGTAACCATAAGCTTGGCTTTAATTCAAACTCAAGTTATTACGAACGGTTGAATTTCTTCTGAAAACACCGTTTTCTCGGTGTATGGAAGTACCACCAACATGAAATAATTTGTGCTTTTACATAAAGTCAAGAATTTAATATCACTCAATGAAACGCTCAATTATTAATTACAGGTTATATTGAGTATAAAATAGGGCAAATTATTATTCGCTTAAATAATTTCTAATTATGATTCTAATAAAGCAAAAAAAATTATAATTCCAAACTGAAATTGCGACTTCCACACTCGGAATCGACTAATCAACAAATGATTATGAAACCTAATCACTTTGACATCACGTCATTTTGAGTGTTGATGAAAATATGACATCGGTAAACCACATGTCCTTAAACCAGGGAATCACCACCCCCCCCCCCTTTCAGATGCCAACATTCGCTTCACCACTGCAACTTTAGGCTCAACTCAACCACTTGTTGGTCTCCCTCTTCCCGCTTCACTCTGGCTTCCCAGACAGAAGCCAGTCTCTCTCTCTCTCTCTCTTCTCTCTCTCTCTCTCTCTCTCTCTCTCTCTCTCTCTCACCTAAATTCTCGTTCTCCTCTCTCACCACCTGAGAAACCGTATCCTTCGAACTACTCCACTTCATCCCACTCCGCCTCACCTCGGTACGAGTGATCCTTAACCCATTTCTCTGAGCATCCAAATTCTTCGCCCCTATGATTGATTGATTGATTGATATTCAGTTTTCTGGGCAGTGCATTTGAATGACTAATCAGTATTTGTTTAAATGATTTTCATTTCATAATTCCCTCCCTCCTTTGGTTGTTTCCTTTGATTAAAGTTTTCCTTGCTACCCATAACATCCAATATCCATTGCTCTTCCCTTATTCTAATTCATATATCAGTAATAAAATAATTCCTTTTTGAAATCGTTTCCTACTTTTATTCTTATATATTAACTTTCAATCCCAAAGCCCTTTCGTCTCTTCCACTGAGACTTTCCTCAAGATTAAGATCTTTAAACATTGATGAAATATTTGAAAGTTAATAAAAAATTTAAATTGTGTTTGATATTACAGTACATTTCTTTCTTACAGGGTACGTCCATTTTTATACATACAACCAAATTAGTGTCACTTCAATATGAATTTAAACATCTCTTTAATGACAATATCATTTAGATCAGTAATATTAGCCTACCAAAACTAATACTACTACTGAGATTCATTGAAGTAAATAAGGTATTTACATATATTCCAGTTTTACTAGCATTCGTCATTTTTTGTGATAAAGTTAATAAACCACAACTGGTTTCAAAAGATATTAAAAACTGCAAAAATAAAATAGGAACATTGCAAAGCCAAAATTTGATAAAGACATCCAAACCAAACTGGACATAAGACATTCAGATTGTGGAATGATCTTCCTGATCTGGCAGTTGAATCGGGGGAATTTCACAGGGTCTAAACTTGCAGCAAACGTTTTATGTTAAACAAGTTAACATGAATTTCTCTTCATAGTTTAAATAGTTTAACGTTGTTACTGATCTTAAAACAAAAAAATCTTATACATTTTATTCATTACT
>NW_027169165.1:0-2500 GCF_036898095.1 Palaemon carinicauda | reverse complement strand
ATAATAATAATAATAATAATAATAATAATAATAATAATAATAATAATAATAATAATAATAATAAAATAATAATAATAATAATAATAATAATAATAATAATAATAATAATAATAATAATAATAATAATAATAATAATAATAATAATAATAATAATAATAATTTTAATAATAATATAATAATAATAATAATAATAATAATAATAATAATAATAATAATAATAATAATAATAATAATAATAATAATAATAATAATAATAATAATAATAATAATAATAATAATAATAATAATAATAATAATAATAATAATAATAATAATAATAATATAATAATAATAATAATAATAATAATAATAATAATAATAATAATAATAATAATAATAATAATAATAATAATAATAATAATAATAATAATAATAATAATAATAATAATAATAATAATAATAATAATAATAATAATAATAATAATAATAATAATAATAATAATAATAATAATAATAATAATAATAATAATAATAATAATAATAATAATAATAATAATAATAATAATAATAATAATAATAATAATAATAATAATAATAATAATAATAATAATAATAATAATAATAATAATAATAATAATAATAATAATAATAATAATAATAATAATAATAATAATAATAATAATAATAATAATAATAATAATAATAATAATAATAATAATAATAATAATAATAATAATAATAATAATAATAATAATAATAATAATAATAATAATAATAATAATAATAATAATAATAATAATAATAATAATAATAATAATAATAATAATAATAATAATAATAATAATAATAATAATAATAATAATAATAATAATAATAATAATAATAATAATAATAATAATAATAATATAATAATAATAATAATAATAATAATAATAATAATAATAATAATAATAATAATAATAATAATAATAATAATAATAATAATAATAATAATATAATAATAATAATAATAATAATAATAATAATAATAATAATAATAATAATAATAATAATAATAATAATAATAATAATAATAATAATAATAATAATAATAATAATAATAATAATAATAATAATAATAATAATAATAATAATAATAATAATAATAATAATAATAATAATAATAATAATAATAATAATAATAATAATAATAATAATAATAATAATAATAATAATAATAATAATAATAATAATAATATATAATAATAATAATAATAATAATAATAATAATAATAATAATAATAATAATAATAATAATAATAATAATAATAATAATAATAATAATAATAATAATAATAATAATAATTTTAAAATTATTATAATATAATAATAATAATAATAATAATAATAATAATAATAATAATAATAATAATAATAATAATAATAATAATAATAATAATAATAATAATAATAATAATAATTTTAAAATAATAATAATAATAATAATAATAATAATAATAATAATAATAATAATAATAATAATAATAATAATAATAATAATAATTATAATAATAATTATATAAAATAATAATAATAATAATAATAATAATAATAATAATAATAATAATAATAATAATAATAATAATAATAATAATAATAATAATAATAATAATAATAATAATAATAATAATAATAATAATAATAATAATAATAATAATAATAATAATAATAATAATAATAATAATAATAATAATAATAATAATAATAATAATAATAATAATAATAATAATAATAATAATAATAATAATAATAATAATAATAATAATAATAATAATAATAATAATAATAATAATAATAATAATAATAATAATAATAATAATAATAATAATAATAATAATAATAATAATAATAATAATAATAATAATAATAATAATAATAATAATAATAATAATAAATAATAATAATAATAATAATAATAATAATAATAATAATAATAATAATAATTTTAAATTAAATAATTAATAATAATAATAATAATAATAATAATAATAATAATAATAATAATAATAATAATAATAATAATAATTTCAAAATTAATAATAATAATAATAATAATAATAATAATAATAATAATAATAATAATAATAATAATAATAATAATAATAATAATAATAATAATAATAATAATAATAATAATAATAATAATAATAATAATAATAATAATAATAATAATAATAATAATAATAATAATAATAATAATAATAATAATAATAATAATAATAATAATAATAATAATAATAATAATAATAATAATAATAATAATAATAATAATAATAATAATAATAATAATATAATAATAATAATAATAATAATAATAATAATAATAATAATAATAATAATAATAATAATAATAATAATAATAATAATAATAATAATAATAATAATAATAATAATAATAATAATAATAATAATAATAATAATAATAATAATAATAATAATAATAATAATAATAATAATAATAATAATAATAATAATAATAATA